>NW_027223328.1:5656609-5909717 GCF_030449975.1 Polyergus mexicanus | reverse complement strand
CAGTGGTATCAACGCAGAGTACTTAATTGATTTGATACATTATATATAAAGCAGTGGTATCAACGCAGAGTACTAATTCAATATAATATAGAATCAATCGCACATATCGCGCAAACGATCGCGCCGCTCGAACCACCAATCGTGTAGTTTGCACGCGTTCTCTAACGCGCAATTCTTTGCGTGATATCCGCAGCGAAAGGCCCGCGAAGCTTTCAGAGTCTCCAGACGTTCGATGTCCTCGTAATCGGCGTCGATGGTCTCGACGGAGACGACTACGTCGCGATCGTCGGCGACGTTTCCCAAGATTTCGATCAGTCACTTCTTCTTCTCGTGACCTTTGACGTAGATCCGCACTGTCAAATCAGGGCTAGATCCTCGACACACGGCGTCTCGAACGAGTCTTTTCATCGACCCGTAATTCACGTGTCTATCGTTCCACTTTAGCTGGTGATGATTCGATATCAGCCAACACGCTCGTGATTTTTCCGCTCTCGTGAGCAGATCCCACGACATCGGCGGGCGAAAGATGTAATGCGTCAATTCCGCGCCATTTCTTAACACGGCTACTTCTTTTGCGACGAATCTCTCGTTAACTACGAAACCTTGAAGATCGACGAAAATCGGCGCGTCCATCGTCGTTGTTAGCGGTATTCAAAGTGTCCCCTCCTAGATTTCTTCCTAAGCGCTTTATTCTCTCTTCATACTTTTTCGAATATCGTCGCGCTTACACGATTCTGCGCACGACGTTGGTGAGCGGATTGTACTCTACCACTCGATCGTGAAAGATAAGACAGTAGGCTGTGGTGTTAGAGGGGATGTTCTTCTTGCAGTCGAACTCTACGCGAACGTCCACGGTGGCGCTCTTGATCGACTCGTTCTGTCGAGAACAGTCGATGACTATGAGCGGGCCGTGGGCTAAAAATTTATTTAGATTTAAGAGCGCTTCGTCGTTGTCGCATCCGTAGTACATTTTCATCGTCTTCGAAATAGTCGTCGCCAACATCGTATATGTAATCGTCATCGCTCGTTTCCCGTTCCTCGTATTTGCGCTCTCGCCTCTCCTCTCTCGCTCGTCGTTTATGATGAATCGCCGCTCTTAGATACGCGCTTAAAGCGCTTAACTCGTAAGATCCCACCGGAATTGCGATAACCTCGTCGTTATCATCAAAGTAAAATTTATTATTCGCGGAATTTACATTCGGTATCGTATTATAAGTTTCGAAATTGGTTAAACCTAACTCGTAATCGTCGTCGTTTAAATCAAGAGGCGGAAAATAACTCGCCGCGAGAACGCTGCTTCGTCCGGAAAGAGTGAGAGTCTGCGACATGATCGACGAGAGCGATCGAACTGCACTCGATTGACGAACGATGGTCGATATTATAGTCGGCGATTCCTCCAATCAATTCCTCGGAGAAATCGAAGACTCAATTGTCCGCAGATATTCTGATTGCGCGTCTGCCCGAAGCGACGATTATACCGGATGTTCGCGTCGCGCCCGAGATAACGCGCGAGTTCGCGCGGAGGACGAAGATTGCCGAAACCGTAGTAGTAAATCGCGTCGTCCCCTTTCTTCGCGTATACCACCCAATGAGTACCCGGTCCGGACGCGTCGTCTAAATTCGCAATGCCGCTCTCGTCGCGGCGCGCCCGCGACGGAAGCGCGTCGCGCATAAACACGCCTCTAAAGTGAGGCACGCGCGAGAGTATCGCCGCGCAATTTAACTGTTCATTTGTCGTTGCTCCGACGGATGGGAAGATCTCTAACGTCTGTTTACGCGAAGTTTTTTTTTAGCGTTTCCTCTTCTTCCTCGCTCTCTCAGCGAGCGCGCGGTCGGCGGCGTGTCGATCGGCGAGCTCGCCGCTTCGCGAGTACGCGACGTCGTGCTCGCGGCAGACCGCGTCCAAAGGATTGACGCCTCGATCGCCTCGCGCGAGTCTTTTTGCGGGATGGGTACCCGGCCCGCAAAATTGATATCCAGGTATATGTAGTTCGAAAGGAGCGCGTTTATCGCTCTGTTCAATAAGCCAGCGTCGTCGATATCACCGCTCACACCGTACCGCCATTTCGCGTATTGCATTCACCGCAATCTTTAACGAGCGGCGCCGGTGCGCCGTCGATGTGCGTTCGTTGCCTGGGGCGATTATAATGCTCTAGGCATCGACGGTAGCGCCGCACCTCCGGATCCACTCTTATATATTCGGGCAGTTTCTCCCACAATCGTTCCACGTAGCGACCGAAATGCTTTAGCAAAATTATTTTCGGGATATACCGCAACTGATCGGTGGTGAAATCGAGAATATCGTCACCATCTATTAGTAGGATAAACATTTCGTTTCACCGCGCGCGATTCGCTACTGCGCGATCGGTGGCGATCTATTCGTATATAAATAAAAAGGTCTCGCCCTGCCTCGCGCGAGTGTACCACGCACGCGCGCGGCAAAAGGAATGCGCTTCGTGCGGCAACCGATCGCGATAAAGGTGACGAACCTCGACAATAGGACACGACCGTCGGAGGAAACGCGCAAACACGGTCGTCTATTACCAAGCGCTATTCGCTGCGTCATTTGCGGCTCCTCTATTTGCGGTAAAACGAACGCGTTGATAAATTTATTGGAGAGTCCGCATGGCGTACGCTTCGAGAACGTTTACGTTTATTCGAAGTCGTTGCAGCAGCCTAAATATCAATATTTAGAGAATTTATTAACACCGATGGAAGATATAGGTTATTCCACATTTTCTAATAACTTTGACGTTATTCCGCCCAACGAAGCGCTCCCGAATTCGATATTCGTGTTCGACGACGTAGCGTGCGACAAACAGGATGCTATCAGGGAGTATTTCGCTATGGGTCGACACTCGAACATCGATTGCTTCTATCTGTGCCAAACGTACGCTAAAATACCGAAACATTTGATTCGAAATAACGCAAATCTGTTGATTCTCTTTAAACAGGACGGCACTAATTTGCGTCACGCGTACAACGATCACGTGAACACGGATATGTCGTACGAAAATTTTCACGCGCTGTCGCGCGTGTTGGCCGTATAAAAATGGTTTCTTAGTGATCGACAAAGATAGCGCGCTTCGCGCCGGTAGATACAGACAAGGGTTTAACGACTTCATTGTACCGTAGAGCGATCAGTCGTCGTGGATACGTCGAACGCACCGATCGCTCTCCCCCGCGAGCGAGAAGAATCGATTCGTTAGTCGCAATGGCCTCGACGGATATCGGTGAACGCGAAAATACGGCGAAAGAGATCGCTAAGACGCGCGCGTCGATTCGTAAAAAACACAGAGCATTGAAGACCGGCAAAATGGAAAACGAGATCGCGATAGAGAGTCGTTTCAAGCCGATCGTCGAACCGCTGCGGCGTATCGTCGATCGCGCCGAGCGAGACGAGATAGAGCGAGACGAAATTAAACCCGAAATGATAAAGCGAGACACAATCGACGCCTCGCCCGCGACGACGAGCGTCGAGGAAAAATGGAAGGACGAAGCGCTGACTCCCGTTTGGAAAAAACCTAAGGCGAAACGAAAACGCGCGCGACGACGATTGGACGCCGTCTCTACTCCGTTAAACGAGTGTTCCGTCGAGAGAGATCCATTCGCGCGAAACGAAACCGAGGAGGAAGAGTTCGAATCCGAGAATCTCGAGTCGCCCTCGACGCTCGAAATACCCGTTAGACAAATTCCGCGAATTTCTCAAGGTCGCGAAATATAGCACGGTCGGCTAGGACCGTTGGGGCGAAAGTATTGTATATGGGGCTCTTCTCGGCGGGGAAGCGCCGAACGAGATCGATCACGTTTACGGGGTTTACATCGGCGAGAAAAGCGCGATGCTCGGCGATAAGCGATTCGACGTAGATACGAATGATTCCATATTCATAGATGAGATTAAATACATCGGTACTCCCGGTTTGTACGAATTACTCTTTATGAAAATTCCTAATAGTCTCATATATACAGAAAAGGATAAATTAACGTACAGGAGTATATTATTAACAACGAACGCTCATTGACGCGATCATGACGCTAAAAAGTCTGTCTTAGGTAATAAAGGATACAAATACAAATTCGTTATCGCTCCGCTTATCCACGGCAGCGACGCAAAAAAGATGGGCGCGGGTCGCGTACCGTCGACTATGCGAATCACGAACAACAGAATCGATTACGTTCATTGGGATGATCCAAACGAATTAGTGGATAGTCTGCAAATGTTGGACGCTTCGCGTCGAGCCGGCAACAATGCTCACGAAAACGAGATTCTATCGATAATCGAGGAGCTTCGCGAAACGGGAGCGATCGTATAAATCGAACCGTTGCGTCGACGACCGTCGCAGTCGTACGCGGGATTCGCGATGTCCGTGAGCAAATTCGGCACACCTCTAACAAACCGAGGCAACGACGCGAGAACCGGAAGACTACGTCCGGCTATCGAGTCTCAGCGAAATTACGTGCGCGATAACGCGCTGTGTCTAAGCTCTTCCATCGAGTACGACGCGAGAGAGCGCAAGATAAAACACTTGGCTCAGCCTGAGGAGGACGTCGACGCGACGAGCGAAAGCTACGTCGAGGGAATCACATCGCAATTGAGAAAAGACGCGGACGAGGCGGGGCAGGGCGTCATCCTACTGTTCACGAGACTGGCTCAGCTCGATAACGCTCTGGGTAAACGAATAGACGTCGCGAAGAGTTTCGTTTTTGAAATAAAAGCGCGCGACGACGCTCTGAGTAAACGAATAGACGCCGTGGAAAATTCCGTTTCGAGAATAGAAGCGAGTGCTAACGCTCTAGGTAAACGGATCGATGCTTTGGATAAACGAATCAATGGTTTAAGCGATCGGATCGATGCAGCGAAAAATACGATATCGCCCAACGCGGCGGAGTCCTCGACGAGAAGCGCGAGTAATCATAAAATACTGTTCAATCAGGGTAAAAGAATACAGGAACTAACCCACAAATCGCGTGTCGCGGCGAATTCCGCGGCGAAATCCGAGACGAAGATACGAGAATTGGAAAATTCAACGTCACGATTGAAGAGAGACGCGGACGAGCTATCGGAAAGAGTGAGGGAACTGGCGAAGATTAGCGGAAGCAGCGAGCCGCTCGAGAGAGAGATTCCACCCAACGTTATTCTCGAGAGAAAGAGAAGAGAATTATGAGCGTCGAAAAACGAAGACTAGTCGAGGAATTGCACGCGCCCGCGAGAAGAAACTTCCCGCGTCGTCGCGTTGCGGTGCGCGGGTACGACGATCTATGGCAAGCGGATGTGGTCGAGATGCGTCCTTACGCGAGACTCAACAAAGGCCACAACTACATACTCACCGTTATCGACGCGTTAAGCAAATACGCATGGGCTGTACCGCTTAAGAGCAAAAGCGCGAACGAGGTTACCCGAGCGTTATCTAAAATAGTGCGAGACTCTAAGTGGTGTCCGAAAAATCTGCAGATCGATAAAGGAAAAGAATTTTACAATGCCGATGTGCGAAATTTCGCGAAGAAGCGCGGAGTGAATCATTACTCGACGTACTCGGTGATGAAGGCGTCGATAGTCGAACGATTCAATCGTACGCTTAAAAACTCTATGTGGAAGTACTTCACGCTGAACGGAACGTACAAGTGGATCGACGAGTTACCTCGATTCATCGAAAAGTACAATACGCGAAAACATCGCACTATAGGTATGAGACCCACCGATGTGACTCCAACGATGGCCGATAAACTTTTAAATACTGTGTACAGCAATATAAAGATCGCGGCTCCGGCAAAATTCAAAGTAGCCGATTCGGTACGCGTCAGCAAATTTAAGACGATCTTCGAGAAAGGCTTCACACCCAACTGGACTACTGAGATTTTTCGAATAACTAAGATACAACGGACTAATCCTGTAACGTATCTGTTGAAAGATTAGCGCGACGAGCCGATCGCCGGAGGATTCTACGAGCACGAGTTGCTGCGCGTCGGCGATCCGACGTGTATCTCGTGGAAATGGTACTGCGTCGAAAGGGCGACGAGGTTTACGTAAAATGGCTGGGAATGGACGAATCGCACAATTCTTGGATAAATAAAACGACTGTATTATGATAAAAATGTATTTTTACTAAATAAAACTATATATATTAAACACAACTACATATATTAAATAAAATTATTCGTTAGAAAAATAAAAATTATCACGAAATTATCGCGTTCCATACGGGTTCTCTCTCGCGCTCCATACAGATTCTTTCTCGCGCTGCTACGCGGCCGCCGCGTCCTGCGTTTTCTCTTTTGCGCTTTATACGGACTCTTTCTCCCGCTCTATATGAATTCTTCATCGCGTCGTTAAGCGAACGTCGTATCTCGCGGTAACCTTTTTTCGCGTTGCTCGATATATAATGCTTCCGAGAACATAATAAAGAGATCGTGAAAATTTCCGCTCTGTCCTAATTATGATAGATTTTGATGCAGATCCGGTAAACTATTCTAGCTCAAGATTTGTGAATAAATCTTTAACAAGAATGAAAAGTTATTCTAGCTCTACAAATGAGCTAGAATAGTTTGTCGGATCTGACTTAAAATCTATTACATATAGAACTGATCGGACGTTCCCGCGATTTTTTATAATGTAGAAATACTCGGCCCGCTTTTGTTATTTCTCTCTCGAAGCATTTTATTAAATTAAACTATATTAAACGCGAATATTTATTACATTTTCGGATATACAAATTATATTATTTATAAAAACAAATTATATTATTCGCGCAAAACGCGCGTTCTTCGAGACGATTCGTAGAACATCCATCGATGTTTCGAGTCTCGAAATTCCAAGTCATAGAATACAAGCCCGTGATATAAAACTTGTATACTTTGATGTGAAATTTAGAAGCGCGTCTCTTCGCGATAATTCGTAGAATGTTAACCAACGTTTTCTCACCCAAAAAGTTCAAATCGAAATATACAATATAATCTTTTCTTTTTAGGTTAAAAACATGTGTTTCAGTCCTTCTGGAACAATTTTCGACGCGATAATTCGTAGAATATTAACCGATGTTTCTCACCCTAACATTTTAGATCGAAATATACTTTTCTTCGATCTAGAAACATCAGGTTTCGAAAATCTGGGTTAAAAGCACACATTTCGATTCTTCTCGAACTATCTTCGGCACGACCGCGAAATATTATATCGAAAATGCGATGGCAATACTATGCTGAATATATAAAATATGTTATATTATTTATAAAATATATTTATACTAACAATAAACTACTAAAGTTTGAATGTTTTAAGAAACGTCTCCGAGAGCGTCGTAGATAGAATAGCGAACGCGCGTCTCGCAAAATTACGAAGCGCTCGCGAGTTCGATCCTCGCGAAACATGCGCTCGTTATTCTCTTCTATCGCGCTCTCGGAATATTTTATTAAACGGGAATAGTATTTTATTGAACGTGAGTAGTATTTATTAAACGTAAATAATATTTATTACATTCTCGATATACGTTTTTCTCGCTCCTCACAGCGGTATTTTATAATGCCCTCACGGTAAAGTATCCGTAGTTCCCGATATCGCGTATCGCTTGTCATCGTGCGGACTGAGCGCGACCTTCAACGCCGACACTGTATACATCTCGTGTAACTTGGACCTTATACAAAACTGCTCGCGCTTCATCTCGATCCCTCGTCGAAGACAGCGCGCGTAATCTTCGAACGTTATCGTTCTCGCGACGACGCCGCTCTTAACGCCCTTGATCCTTTTCGTATCGCTTCTACCGTCGACTCGCAGCGCGTACATCTTCGCTCTGAGCCCGACGAATTCAGTCATAATCGTGCCAGCGTTCTCATCCTTCATCGCACCATATTTTCTTATTAGCGAGAGGCATACCGTACGCGTTGTCCGTCGCGTAATCGCTCGTATCGAATCTGTCGATATCGCGCTTCATATCCTCGTACACGTCCTCGCATTCGACGCGATAAATGAGGCTATCCGTGTCGGTGTACATTATCCTACACTTATCTCGATACAATGGTAGCATGTACTCATAGTGAAATTCGTACAAACGAATCTTTGATACGTCGAGAATGCACATACCCACGTAGATCGGTTTGTTGAACTTAACCTCCAGTTTGCGCAATTCCACGGCTACGAGATCCTCTGCGAAGATGCTTCTATTGTGAAAGTTCGACTTCGCGATCATCGCCTCCGCGCCGTATCGCCCGTCCCATCGAGTCACGAGTCGGACATTCAAATGATTACGCACGTTCTCCATAGTTTTGCCGAACACGGCATTATTCATCAATTTGTACAGATTTTTCTCAGATTTAACTCGTTTTTCGCGTTAATTCGTAGTCGCGTGATCAGTTCGATGTATCCGCGCAGCCATGGAGATTGCGCAAATCGCAATATTCTGTGTATTTTCGTAATGCGTAATCCGTGTCGAATGCATTGCTGCAGATTGCGATAATACGTCACGTAACGTCTCTTATCGTACAGCGTGGCGAGAAGTTTTTTGTCTCGTTTTTCGGACGGCTTATTGCGCGTCGGGCAGAACGGCAAGTCAGCGTGAGAGTCGTGAAGGTCGAACGGATACGCAAGGTCGACCTCTAGAATGTAACCGATAGGCGAGTTCGGTGTCATGGACATTAAGTCAATGCTCGTAACGTCATCGACCCATTGAAAATCTTCGTAAGGCAACGATTGACATATCGCCCATCCATACAAATTATTTATATCGAAGTACATGAGATACGACGATGGTTCCGAGGGATCGTACGACTGTAAATACTTGTTATTAGCGCGCGCGTATCTGTTAGAACATTGACTTAGCCCGCCGCGTATTCCGCGTTCGACGAACATCACCATATCGATGTCGGTTAACAACTCGAATCGCACACCCGTATACTTTAACATAGCATCCCACGTGTATCCTGGTAACGTGTAATAGTACGCGGGATCTAAATTATAACTCCTCATACACGCGTCGCGAAAATTTTCGAAGATATCGGCCAATAGAAGAACGTCGGTCTTTAAATACAAATCGCTATAGTCGCCCAACGTTTCGACGCGAAACTGCTCCCAGATTCTTATCGCGCGCGCATATTGCTCTCGGATATCGCGTCACCGGTTAGCGAACTGTGGAAAGCCTCGCGCGGCGGTAGACGAGTCTTCAGCAATTTATCAACGTCGTCGACATACTCGTACGGAAACACGCCCTTTCGCGCGAGAAACTCGAAATCGGCGTCGCTAAGATCGGAAAATTCCGAACGCTCGATCCTCAACTCGCTCTTGTCGAGATACGACGCCAATTTTTCGAGACTCGCGCTTAGAAACTTGAAAGAATCCACGAAGCGCAATTTCAAGCGTCTCCCGAAATATTCCTCGTCCCACGCATCTTCGACGTTCTTCGTGAAGGAGATGTACGTTTCCTTTGTTATCGGCAATACTTCCACGCTGCCGGGAAAAGCGTTAGCTACGTCTTTAATGATAAAATGCGTGTCGTAGCCCGATAAATTGTGAAAGAATACGGAAATTACGTAAGTATCTTTATAATTTAAATTACAATTCGAATGTGCCGGATCTCTGTACCGTCCGATCAGATAACAGTGATCGCGCACGCGAGCGTCTTCCGATTCGAACGGTCTCACGCATATGCTATAGTGCGTCGCGCCTATGAATCTCTCCCACTCGTCCAGTGTAAGATCCGTCATAGGCGCATCGGTGTTGAGAATATTCCTCGCGCGAAGCGCTAGATCGTGCAGTTCTTTAACGAACCACGATACGCAATCCTCGCCGCGATAAGCTCTGTAAGTCGAGCTAACGTCGTCGATCGCGCGTAATATCCGGCGCTATAGACTTTGTGATGCTGAACGATAGATGTGTTCGATGTTCTCCTCTCCTCTTTCTTCTCCAGTACGCATTCGAGATCGGCGTACACCACGAACGGAAATCGCTCCTTTCTATCGTAGTTGCGAAACTCTAACCATTTGTTGTCTTTGGTAGTGTTACGTCCAGACTCGAGGAAGGATGAGTCAGTGGAAGTGCGCAACCACTATCTTTATGATCCCGAAGTTAAACGTTTTGAAGCGTTAGAATCGGGTCGAACGAACTTGACTGTCCGAAAATCAGGTAAACGACCGTTAGAGTCGCTATTACTCTGTTTTTCAGAAGTTCGCTCGGCGGTCCCTTTTTAGTAAAAAAATTTAATCTCTATTACGCGGGATGGGACCAGGTGCGATCTTTTGACTGGAGAATGAGAGGGGTTAATAAAGATTGGATTTAAATTAGAATATAAATTCATTCATAATAAATTAAACTACTTTGGTGTACATTATATCAAATGATGAGAACAATTTATTTTAATATGCGCATGGGTGTGTGTATGTGTGTGTGTTTGGTTGTTCGCGGTTCTTACAATCGTACGGAGGACATCAGTCAGAATAATGTGGCAAGATTCTATTATTAATATTGAATTTCTGACTGGTTATTACAAAATATCTGTTAGAAAAGGAAATAAAACAATTTGTGTGAGTGAGTGTGAGTAGGAATATTAGGAGGTTGGTTTCGTTATTCTAGGATTGGTATGAGGATTCGACATCGAGATCTGGGAGTTCGTGGCAGAACTCTTCCAGTGCTCTCTCGAATTCGTCGGATTCAGGAGGGAAAGAAAGGAGAGGGAGTGGAGATTGATAGCAGGATTCGTCCTCTAGATTAGGGAGTTCGTTGCAGAAATCCTGCACTGCCTTCTCGAACTCGTCTAATTCTGAAGGAGGAGAAGGAGGGGGTGAATTTTCAAGGATGATCGTTGACAACGAGGAGAACGATCGGAGGGAAAGCGGCAGTTCAGGAGAAGATGGTTCTGAAAGATATATTAAGGAGTAACTTGGGGGGAAGTCAATAACTGTTTCTGTGTGTGTGGTGATTGTGTAATTACTACTACTACTGTTGGCTAACGTTGACTTAAAATTTGCGGAAGTTCGCGTCTTCTAACTTGCGGAACGGACCCTTGCGGTAGCGAGTCGGAATTTGTAAATATTTCCTGATCTGGTTCTCACTATGGAACCGATGATAACGTTATTTATTGCGGGAATAAAAATATAATTAAACGAATTATAGAGACCTACTTTCTTTGCTGACTCTTAATTGGTTGAGTAGGTTGACAAAACTTGTCGTCCTTCGCTGATGTGTAATGCTGTGCGGTTGCCGGGTTGCCCTAGAGACGACGCCAAGATGAGGACACTGATGTTGAACTGGTCACTCTTTTTCTCTTAATGCGCGCGCACGAGACTAATTGCCCGGCACTGAATCTATGAATGCTGTATCTATGGATGCTGAATTTATGAATCTCTGAATGCTCGAATCTATAAGTGCTCGAATCTATGAATGATGGAATCTATGAATACTTGAATACTCGAATCTATCAGGCTCTGAATCTATGACTGCTCGAATGTATCGGTACTTGAATGTACGACTGCTCGAATGTATCGGTACTGAAATGTATGACTGTTCGAATGTATCGGTATTTGAATGCCGAGTCTTACGAGTTCTTTCTTTTATATAACCTCTTTTTGAGGGCGTCTTCTAATTTTAAGAGTGGGATCTTTCAAAACTTTAACGAATTGAAATTATGCAAAAGTAGGGATTCTTCAAGATTTAACGAATTAGAATCGTGCCAGTGTCCTCATTCGGCAAGGGATGTCTCCTATTTTCGTATTTTTACTCGTGCTAATCGTCGGTTGGTGAGTTCGATATTAATTCAAAAATTCTTTAAACATTAGCCTTTCCGGGGGAACCTCGCGCACATGATCTGATTAGAAAAGGGTCTTACTTCCTTATAATTATCTTTGTCAACGTTGATGCAGCTGTGTTTATTACTTGTCCGTTAGAAAATTATTATCAGTATTAATGCAGCTGAGTTTATTAAACATTTCGTTAAAAGTTCTTGTTATCTCGTTGTTCTTCCGCCGGAAATTCTATTGCAATGGGTAGCTGTTATTTTTTATTTATCTCGAGACCAGCATGGTTTCCATCACCGATTTCCTTGCGTCTTTCCCACGGATACTCGTGGATATTGTTACTGACAAATGACAGTGTTTAAAAGAAACGTATGGCACAAGATGCTTTGCTTATTGAACGGTTCGTTCTTATCACCAACTGACGATCGTTACCGCAACGTCGCGGAAGAAAGGAATCGTGGAGTCGCTAGGACGTAACAGTAGGAAGGACTATAGCGCATTCGTTTATCTTTTCGCAATCCACGCTATGAGCCGATAACTTATCGTTCGTTCGAAAATAATGCATGCATCTGCGACATAACACACATTTTTAAATCGCGTACATTATCGACATCGCGCGACAATGCTTTTAATTTGTACTCACCGATCGCATATATGCGATTTATGTTGCCTACCGCTCAGTTGCGAGCCGACGAGTCGCGACAGATTCTTGATCCATGCAAAATGCGCCGCGTTATGTCGTTGCGTCGTATCGTCCAGATACAGCAGATTAACGTGTCTGTCTTTTTTATCACCAGTGAGACGCAGAGGAACGACGCGGCAGCCGCCTTTCCCGTCCTTCTTATCCCGAACGGTGTACACGTTGATAGATATGTTGTTAATACGCTCGAATCTAGTAATTCTGTTCAAACTCATAAGAAACTCAGTGCCTTCCAGATTCAACACCGTCGAGTAGTGAGGATACCGCGAGCTTCTCTCCGGATTTTTCTCGATTGGATATAGAGCGGCGACTACCGCCCACGCGAAACACGCGTTATCCGTAGATCGCACATTAACCACCGCTTTCTTCAACATAATCTCTCGCGGTATCTCGACGTGACATCCGGCGTGCATAGGATTGTACTTGTTCACATTCACCGTTAAATTGAATATTCGCGATAACGCCCATCCGCTATCGCGCTCCTGAAATTCCTCCAGCGAGGCTAGAGTAGCATCGACCACTCGTTTCCCGTACCACTCTCGCAGGTTGGAAAGAGGTAGAAGCGGATAATTCTTCGTGGCAATAGTCTTAACATCGATCTTGTCGCCCGAAACAAACTCGCCGATGAACGCGGTATTGACCTTGACACTGTTATATTCATCCATAACATCGCGTATTCGATCGAGCACGGTATCTCTAGCGTCCTCGAGAAATCGCAGAGGTTCGATATAATCGAAATTAATAACCGCGCCGGTTAAAACGCGTCTAGAGAAAGCCGCCTCGATCTCGGACCACGAGAATCCCTCGCGTCTCTCTACGCCGCCTCCCACGCGTTCGAAACGTCGACACAGATCGTTTCTCGCGCCCGTCAATCGAACGATTCGAACGATAAGAGAATTTATCGCTTCGGTCGATCTCCCCCGGCGCTCGCCTCGACACCTTTTCCGCAGAGACTCGAGACGCTCGTCGCACCGTCGTGCCCACGCGCGATACGCGTCCTCCGTCGCGACGTCTGAAAATTTTGGAACTCCGTATCGCCGTTTCCAATTGCGATAAAGCAAATAGCCGTCGGCTCCGACGTTCGCGAAGGGCTCGTCGAATCGCGTCTCGCTCGCCTCTCGCACGAACTCTTCCGCGAAGCCGATCTTTTCTCTACAGTACAAACAGTCCTCTATGTAACATTCGCGCAGTTCCTTCTTCGAACAATTCGGTATCTCCAAATTCTGTATATCCTCGAATTTCCAATTCGAACATTCACCGCTCTTCCGGCTAATTTCGATAAAGCGCTCGGCGCGCGCTTCATTGCGCCGCGAATATTCTTGAACGTACTAATACTTCGAGATTGCCGCGGCGTCCTTTTATAACGGGGAAAAATAGCAAGAACGCGCCCCGATTAACCAAGCCGGATAATCGCTCTTGTACGCGTCTCGCCACCGGACGCGCGTCGACGCCGGAAAACGGAAAAAAACTCGCCCCGAAACGCGATAAGCGCGCTCGTACCGCCGCTACCGCGCGCCGCGAGAAGAGGAGAGCGACGAGGGACGCTCCCCTATCCGCTCGACCGCCCTCCGACGATCCTCGGTCCCCCTCGACGCCGGACGCCCGGCGTCCGCTCGCGGATCGCGCGCTAGAAGCGTCGCGCGCGTCTCTAAAGAATCGCGATAGCGGATCGCGCGCTAGAAACGGCGCGCGTCCCTAAAGAACGAGTCGCGTCAAGGTCGAGTCGAGGAGAAACCGCGACCCCCGATCGACCCGAGCGCCATCTCCCGGGCGATCTCGTTGATTTTGTCGAATACCTAGTAAAGTCGGTTCTAGCCCACTTTCCAATGAGTGCGAGAGAGAGGTACCATTGGAGAGAGAGAGACAGAGATATGTGTCAGAACAGTTTGTTGGCAACCACTGGGGGGGGTCGGGCCTGGGAGGGGCAGGGGGGTACGTAAGGCGGGGAAGTAGGCGTGGCCCCCCGATCGAACCGAGCGCCACCTCTCGGGCATTCTCGGCGACTCGTATCCGCTTCCCCCCCTCGCCATACGTACCCCCCGTTCCCCCCGGCCCGAACTGCCCCCCGCGGTTGCCGACAAACTGTTCTGACACATATATATCTCTCTCTCTCTCTCCAATGGTAACTCTCTCTCGCACTCATTGCAAAAGTGAGCTAGAACCGACCTTACTTTCCTACTACATATGATCTATACATTTTTCAAAATCAAATAAATATAATGAAGTTGGTGGCTTTATATATAAAAAATTATTGGATAACGCTAGTTTTATAATATTCGAATCAGATATTTCAACCACTTCGAATATCAAATCTCGAATTCGCAATGGGGTTTCAGTCGATTGTAGAAGTCGTTCAATGTCCGCACGTTTTTGCATCAATGATTTCCACGTTTCAAAAGGCAATATTATTTGATTGCCTCAATTGTCGCTAAGAGCCAATTCCACGCAAGATACAACTCCAACCTTTATTCCAATGTCCAAATATTTGTATGACGTCGGGGTTAAGGCGTATCGTCTTCCAAGTATACGAACCGCACGATGAGGCTCGGATGAAATGCTAGGGAATAGAAATATATAATTTATAAAAATATTTATAAAGTATAAAATTCATTAAGTTAATTAAAACTTACTTGTTACATTTCTTCTTCTTACACGGTGAAGTTTCATCAGCATCTTGAATCGGAACGTAATAATTTATGCAGTTTCCTTCAGTGGAATACATTTTTATATGAACCTTTCACACAAGTGGTCAATGCAATACTGAACGTATTGAACGTATTTAAAATATATATTAGCGTCGCAGTATTGCAATGTAGTAGGGATTATTGATGACACAATATATTTTTCAATTTTTCTTTTCAAGCGCTGATATACGGCTGCTTCGCGATGACATCATCACCAGATGTCAGATTTAGCCAAATGCACAAAAATGCAATGTAATATAAAATTTTCAAGTGCCGATGTGCGGCTGCTTTGCGATGACATCATCCTCAGATATCAGAATTCAAACGCGCATGTTAAAGCATGACAAAATCGTGAAATATAAGAATAATTATAAAGATTAAATCGTGCCAATATACAATTAATCTAAAACTTTTGCGATGCATCTGGGCTGAGATGATATCATTACCAGGTGTGAGATTTAGCCAAATGCACAAAAAATGCAATGTAATATAAAATTCTCAAGCGCCGATGTGCGGCTGCTTCGCGATGACATCACCCGTAGATATCAGATTTCAAACGCGCGTGTCAAAACATGACAAAATCCTAAAATATAAGGATAATTCTCATGATCAAATTGCACTAACATTGGACAGAATTCGATAGAGGAGTACGTTGCGTAGGAGCAACGATGTAACGAATATATCGAATCGTTGGAAGAGCAAAGTCGAATCAAACGTCCACGATTATCGATCGGGATCCGGCAATCGCTGATTGCTCGAATTGCACGACTCGAGGAATTGAAGAACTCGTTACGCAGGCGTTTTGTACATGCGGGTGCAGGATGTAGTACGCGACAACAGGGATAGAGTTGGCGAGAAATTGATACGGCGTTCGACAGCCGCATATTGACTGGTGCGATTATAAATCATAATCACATCGAGCCTCGTCAATTTTTCGAGGATGCCAAAGACATTGTGCTCGAATACGTGCAAAACGTGCTGAAAAAACACTTTAATGTGAAAATTAATACAGTGTTCATTGGTGAATTTGTGACGGGTGATAAACGCGCAAATAAAAGTATCAATACCAAGAAACTATGAACTCTTTCGCACATCCAATTTACGCGAGTGGTACGAGCGGCGCGTTGTCGAGCTCACTCTAGCATCGCTCGAAGAATTTCAGGAACGCGACAGCGGGTGGGCATTGTCGCGAATACTCGATTTAACTGTAAATATAAATAAATATAATCCAATGCGCGCGGGGTGCCACATTAAATTACCGCAAAAAATAACGATGAAGAGAGCGGTAATAAACGTGCAATCTAATGACAATGCGTGTTTCGCGTGGGCGGAGGTCGCCGCTTTATGTCCAGCTGAAGATCATGTTTATCGGGAATCTTCGTATCCTCATTACACGACAGTGCTGAATCTCCAGGACATTGAGTTTCCAGTGACTGTGAATCAAATAAAAAAATTCGAACTTGCTAATGATATCACAATCAATGTATATGGTATAGTATCGAGGAAAAGAACATTGTCCCGATACGTCTGAATGAGCTGAAAAGAGACAAACACGTCAACCTGTTGTACATTGAAGACAACAACGTTGGACATTTCGCGTGGATCAAGAATCTATCCCGCCTCGTGACCTCGCAATTGAGCAAACATAATGGTCAAAAATATATCTGCGATCGGTACGTATATATTTAATAAATTATATTGCAAAAATCTTTGAACAAAAATTAAAAATTATTTCTTTTACAGATATTTGCACTACTTTGGCTCGAACGACAAGTTACAGTCACATACGGTGGACTGTCGAGAGACAGTTGCAAGATTTAATACACTTTCACTTATTCGCGATTATAATAGTCGGGCGCGATATGTACGGTACTTCGATAATATCGAGCGAGTAGTCAGCGAGTCGTCTCGCGAGGTACATCTCGCGCTTCTTATATCTCGTAATTAATTAAGTCGTTGATTGGGGAGGAGTGTGGTGTCCCTGACCGGAGCATGTCTCGTGCTATCTCCCCCCCCCCCCTCACCCGGCACCACGCTGATCCCGACATACATCTCGTGGAAAAGATAATACGCAAAAAGGACGACGAGGTTTATGTGAAATGGCTGGGATTTGATGCAACGCACAATTCTTGGATACATAAAAATAATATATTATAAATATGTTAACAATAATACATAATATTAAAGATATTTTACAAATATAAACAAAATTGTAAACTTTATAAAATATACATATGATTTACAATAAATATACATATAATTTTAATTTACAATAAATATACGTAATTTTTTATTTACAATAAAGATATATGCTTTTTATTTACAACGGTATTTTATAATGTCCCCACGGTAGCGTGTCGGTGGTTTCGGGTACGATATACCGCTTGTCATCGTACGGACTTAGAGCAATTTTTGTCTCGCGAATAGTGTATACTTTGTGTAATTTAGATTTTATACAAGACTGATAACGCGTCATTTCAATCTCTTCGTTCAAACACCGCGTGTAATCGTCGAATGTTATCGTTCTCGCGACGTTACTCTTGACGCCTTTTACTTTTTTCGTGTCTTTCTTACCATCTACTCGCAACGCGTACATTTTTGCCCTAAGCTCGACGAATTCGATCATGATGGCGCCATTATTTTCATCCTTCATTAAACCCGGTATCTTTTTATTTGCGAGCAGTATACCGTACACATTGTCTACCGCATAATCGCTGGTATCGAATCTGTCGACGTTGCGCTTTATATTCTCATATACATCTTCACACTCGATGTGATATATGAGACTGTTGGTGTCGGTGTCGGTGTACATGACTTTACATTTCTCTCGATGCATAGGTACCATGTAATCGTGGTGAAACTCGTACAAACATGTCTTGGATATGTCGAGTATACACATATCCATGTATATTGGTTTATTAAATTTAACTTCGAGATTGCGCAATTCAACGGCGATCAGATTCTCCGAAAACACGCTTCTACTATGAAAATTTGGTTTTGCGATCATCGCCTCTGCGCCATATGTTCCATCCCAATGTGTCACGAGCTTAATATTAACGTGATTGCGCACATTTTCCATCGTTTTGCCAAATACCGCATTATTCATTAATTTATATAAATTTTTTTCAAAATCATTTTTCGCGAGTGTTCGGAATTGTGTATTGAGTTCGATTTAACTGCGAAGTCATGGAGACTGCGAAAACTGTAATATTCGATGTATTTTTGTAACTCGAAGCCCGTGTCGCGTGCATTGCTGCAGGTTGCGATAATGTATTACGCTTTTTATCATATAAGGTTGCGAGCAGCTTATCCTGCCGCTTACCAAGTGGTTTGTCGCGTGTCGGGCAAAACGGTAGGTCAGTGTGCGCATCCTGAACACGTTGCGGATACTCGAGATCGACTTCAAGGATGTAGCCTATAGGCGAATCGAGCGCGATCGATGATGTATCAAAATCGGATACGTCGTCGACCCATCGAAAATCTGCATAGGGCAAGGGTTGACACATTGCCCATCCGTACAAATTATTTACATCAAGGTACGTGAGATACATTGAAGGTTTCGATGGATCGTACGATTGCATATATTTGTTATCAGCATATGCGTATCTGTTGGAACATTGACTCAAACCATCGCGTATTCCGCGTTCGGTAAACATAACCATGTCGATATCCGTAAGCAATTCGAATGTAATATTTGTATGCTTCAACATGGCGTCCCACGTATATCCGGGAAGAGTGTAGTAATACGCGGGGTCGCACCCATAACTTTTAATACAACTCTCGCGGAAATTTTCAAAAATGTCTGCTAATAACAAGACATCAATTTTGAGATACAAGTCGCTATATTCGCCCAGCGTTCGAATGGAGAACCGCTTCCACACGTTCTCGGCGTGCGCGTAATCGCTCTCGGATATTGTGTCACCGGTCAAGGAACTGTAAAATGATTCGCGCGGTGGTAAACACGTATCTTGCAACCTGTCGACGCAGTCAACATATTCGTACGGAAAGACGCCCTTCCGTGTTAATAAATTGAAATCGTCGTTTGGTAAATTTAGAAGTTTAGATTTTAAAATTTTGAGTTTGTCTTTATTCAAGAATGATGCCAATTTATCGAGACTAGCTGTGAGAAATTTATAGGAGTCGATAAAACGCAATTTAATATGATGTTTTGATTTCTCTTCGGTAAGTTTAACATTTTTCGTAAATGATATATATTTTTCCTTTGTTATCGGAAGTAACTCGATTCCCTCTTCGAACGCTGTAGCTATGGTATTTCCTTGATAATGAAATGCACGTCGTAACCGGATAAATTATGAAAAATTATTGGAATGCAAAAAGAATCTTTATAATTTAAATTGCAATTTGAATGTGCGGGACCTCTGTATCGCCTGGTCAGATGGCAATGATCGCGTTCGCGTGTATCGTCTTGTACAAATGGTTTCTCGCAAATGTGACATTGTGTCGCGCTATGAAAATTTTCCCATTCATCAGATGTTAAATTTACCATGGGGACATTAGCTGATAAAATAATTTTTACACGTTGCGCTAAATTTTTTAGTTCTTCGACGAACCATGATATGCAATCGATATCGCAAAGGAAATGATACGCGGATAACGAATTGTCGTAACCCGACCAATTTCTTAATATAATTAGGAATAAAACAATAAAGTGACACAGAAAAATGTAAGAAAGAGCTGAGTAAAGCAAAGCATTGAAATTAGAAAAGAGATCAAGGAAAATTAGGAAAGAGTAAAGTAATAAAAGAATATTAATAAAATAAAAGTAAGATACGTGAAGGAAGAGAAGGAAGTCACGGTCAAGTTTTTGGAAGCTGAGTAAGCAGCTGACGAGACAGACTGACAAGTGGAGCACGAGACATGCTCCGGTCAGGGACACCACAGTCCTCCCCAATCAACGACCTAATTAATTATGAGATATAATAAGCACGAGATGCACCTCGCAAGACTATTCGCTGACTACTCGCTCGCTCAATATTATCGAAGTACCGTACGTATCGCGCCCGACTATTATAATCGCGAATAAATGAAAGTGTATTAAATCTTGCAAAATATACTAAATTATACCTAACGTCCGGGAGTGTCTTATTTCGAGCGTGGATCCTAATTCTTTGGGCGTACAAATCCCAAAAGACCTCTTCCTTAGCGGCTAGAGGCACAACAATTGTAAAGAAGAAGAAAATTCTTTTGAAGACTCTGTCTCTCCCCGGTTTTTGACCGTGGTTTTCCCGTGGGACGAAGGGCGAATGCTGAGACAGGGACTTGAGGTGTCCTCTTAGAAGGACGGTGGGTCCACGGGTAGATACCCCCCTCTTGTCCGAAGATTTCTTTCTTGAGAAGCGGCAGCATGGGATATTTCTACAAGTCGGGCGAGGAGCGGAGAACAAGTTAAGCAGTGAAAAGATTTGTTGGAGTCGTTTGGGACCTAAATATCGGTGCTCGGTAACTTGTAGCAGCAGCTCAAGGTAGAACAAGAAACTGATTTGGTACCCTGAAGTTGACAAGAATGAAGAGGGTTCGATGGCAGTATCCTGTATATTTCTGGAGAGTGTGTGATTGCGGCCGGCAAATAATGGCGCTCGGTGACCTGTTTCAGCAGCTCAGGGTAGAGCAGAAAGTCATTAAGGCACCCCGGAGTCAACGCCTTGAAAGAAGGGGACAACGGTCAACCCACTGATTGTCGGGACGACAATCTTGAAGAGGGGGAGAACTGTTGCGTCCCTGCGAGTCGTCTGTGGTAGTTAATCCTGAAGTTGCTCCCGTCTCTAAGAGATCATCTCCAAACACGTCGTTAAGGGTTGTTGTAAAACAACGGCGGACTTCGAGAGAGAGATCGGCCATCTTGGGTCTCGCAACGGATGCTATTCCGGGCGGACGTATAACCGTTATTGTTCTGATTTCCTTGTATAATAGTATTCTGCGTTGTCACATTAAAGTTCCTTTCGTTCCTTCAAAGGAGTGCTAATTATTCACCTACGGTACGCGAGTGTCGGTTGTGTCACGCGAATTCGAGTTATATCGATTTCGATCCGCGGACGCAACAATATATATATATATATTTCATATTTTTATTATTTTTAATAATTTTTATTTTTATTATTTTTTATTATTACTTGTAATACACACGCACACACATTTGTATTATATACACACTTGAATAAACTTATTATTATTATAATTAAAGTGACATTTATTTATGTGCTTTGTTGTGCCTCCGGAGAGACACGGTAGTTGGGATCGTTTGCCGAAAGGAATTTAGAAATTCGGGCTCCGCCCGAAAACTTCACTAACTTTATTTTAATAATTCAGACACTTTTCACATTAAATAAATAGATAAATATCAGCTTTATTTGTGGTTTGGCTTATTTACAATGTTTCCGCACTTTCGCTCGCGTCGCGTATCGCGATAGCGGATATCTTGTCGTGCGCGTGTCTAGAGTCGAGTTTCGGTCTCGAGACTCACTTCTCGCTTCTTTGTATGTATTTCTGCCGACTGTTAGCGATTTCACACGCGTGGGGGTAATTAGGAATAAAGATTGCCCGCGTTTGGTAGTTATTGAGGAATAAAGACTACTCGCGTAATATTAATTAATGATGAAGACTGCCCGCGTAATATTAATGGTAAAGACTGCCCGCCGTTCGTTAGCGGTGGGCCTTTTTATTAACTCCCCTTGGCTTCCCGGGAGGGGGTCGTTTAGCGACAAGGCTGTGTGTCGTGTCGCTTGATTTTGGCAATATCCGGATGCAAGCTAAGAAGTTCTAACTAGGACTTCTTTGCTTGCACTTTCGCAATTTCTTTATTTTTTTTTATTTCGCTTTTAAGTAGGACTTCTACGTTGCATTTTTGCAATGTCCTTCTTCCTTGCCCTGATTTCCGCGTTTTCGCAATGAAATGATTGCACGGTCGCTCGGGCTTCGCGCGTGGCTCGCGTTGTCAGCGCTTTGTTCGATCAACGCTCGTAACGTGATCTGTATTCGCGTTACACGTTGAGCAATCATATAAAATAGTATGTATTTAGAATAATATATTTAATAATTCGTGTATAGCCTGTTCGGGCTATAACAGCTTCCTTCTTTTCTTTTCCTACGCATGCATGCATGCCTCGCGCTATCTCTCTCTTTATCTTTTTCTCTCGCGAACATCATCCTTTTCCTACTCATGCGCTATCCTTCTCCTACACGCGTGCATGCCTCGCGCTATTTCTCTCTTTATCTCTTTCTCTCGCAAACGTCATCCTTTTCCCACGTGCATGCAAACGCTATCTTTGTCTTACGCTCATATGGACGCCTCGCGCTATCCTTCTCCCACGCCCATATAATATCATTAGCGCTATTCTTTTCCCACACATTGCAAACGGCTCACGCTATCCTTCTCCCACGCTCATAGAATATCATTAGCGCTATCCCTCTCCCACACATTGCGGACGCCTCGCGCTATCTCTCTCGCACCTACTCGCGGACGCGTGCGTTCCCTCTTTTCTGCGGACCCTCGCCTACCGAATTTGCCGCCGTCCCCTCTCCCTCTCCGTAGACCCCTCGCCTACCGAATTCGCCGCGGCCCCTTCCCCCTCTTCGCAGACCCCACGCCTACCGAATTCGCCGCGGTCCCCCTCCCCTCCTCTCCGCGGCCCCTCGCCTACCGGTTAAGACGCGGTTCCCCTCCCCCCTCTTTACGGACTCCTTGCCTACCGGTTAGGACGCGGTTCCCCTCCCCCCTCTACGCGGACTCTTCGTCTACCGGTTTCGCCGCGGTCCCTCCGCGTAACGTTATACCTCCCACGCCGATTTTCCTTCGTCCCTCATCCCCCCTCAGAGGACCTAAGTTAGAACCGGCTTAGTATCACTACTTTTACCCGATAACGTAATAACTTCAATGGGCTGGTCAGGGGGCCTTCGTGATGGTCCTGCTAGGCCCTCTTCTGCTGGTCGTTTTCTCGCCACAGCCCCTATATTTGAAAGCGAGCATATCTATTTTTAACAAAAATAAAAGTTTTATTAAAATAAAAAATAAATTAAATTTCACTACATTTATGCAATGATTATTATTATAAATAAAATATATTTACCTAACGCCCGTTGTCGATAGTAGTGCATTAGAAGATGTGCCGTAAATCCGCCGATATCATTATCCGACGTTTTTTCCTTAGCTAGGCGCGCTGCTATAATTTCGCCTGCTATGCTTGATAGACGGGCATCCCCACCAAAATGTCCTAAGCAAAATAATATTCCTATTGCGGCGCTCGTACATATCTTGAAGTTTTTCTGAATAAACGATAGTTATTTTCATTGTCTTCCTCCTCCGATATTTGCTCGAGATATTTTTTAGCCTCAAATTGAGGTATCGTGACACTACACAATAGTGTAATTTTTCTTAGAATATCGGCAACGCATTTTTTCGCACACTCGAATTTCACTTAACTTTGTACACAAAAAATTTCAAGAGACGGAAAACTAATGTTGGATTCTTTACGGCAAATAAGAATTTATACATAATCCCCCCACTTCCAAAAGGGCAATAAAGTGGGGAAAAGTTTCCTTATTCTAACACTGCCTATTTTTAGTTAGTTTCATTTATGGCTATTTCATTAGTTTCTATAGAGTTTCGCATTTGCCGCACCGAAAAAAATTACGTTACCAAAACCAATGAAAGGATAATAAAAAAGTTAAAAAGTTCAAATGTTTGGAACATTATACTGTAAAAGGAAAGAGGGAGATGAAAAAAATTTAACAATTTAAGTAAAAATTCCCACATTTATTGATATTAATTTTTCATAAATCAATATTCTTATTACTTATAATTAAAATATTATATACCAGGAGTACATCGTTTATTTTCTATATCGTATTACAATTCAAGTTACAGGATTAAACACGGAAACGTATAGCGTATAATTTTTCACTTGTTTCTTTTCTTGCAAAGAAAAATTTTACGAAATAAGTGTACGATTAAACGATCGTTATGTTCGCAATCTTCGGTAAAAAGACTAAGAAACCGATTAATATCACAACTGTTGCACATATAATATAAAAATACGTAACTATATTGTCCGCATGTTTGAGAAAAAATTCCTTGTAATTGTTGAATATTCCACCGATGGATAATGGAGTTTTGACGAAGTCGAAAGAGAAATCCGGGGAGCAAGGGTGGTATTCCGTAGCTGTCGAAGTAGGTGGCTGTACCATGCTCGTCGAGGAAGAAGGCGACCCAATGTTGTCCAGGTCGATTGTGGTCATCCGTATTAGCGGCGATGGCTATCGACCTCGTCCACGCTCTCGGGACTCTGTCGGCTGGATAAACTCCCACATGTCTGACATTGATGTGACGTAATGCTTGTAGAATCTCGCGAGAGTTCATTATTTTGACAAGGAGACGAACGAATGAGCGGTATTATATATTCAATAACTTCGGTATTTACCTCTTTCGGTATTGTGTTTTTGGTCGTATTGGTCTGTAGCGTTGAGTTTTTATTGTCTGCTTGAACGGAATTAGTAGTTGCTTTAAACTCGTCACTATCCATCAACGACGATAATTCAGATTTTTCAAATTTCTCTTCTTCTATTTCTTTTTCTATTAATTGCTCAAATTTTTGCAGATTTTTTTTCTCTATTTTATTTCTATCGCGGGAAATCTCATTCGCTCTACTGATTTCCTCGTTTTCGTCGTCCTCGTCGTCGACGTCGTCGTCGTCGTTGTCGTTGTCGTCGTCGTCGTCGTCGTCACTGACGTTTAAACTCCAATTATCCGGAGAACCACGAGTTGCTTGAGTACTATTGTTCGTAGCGTCGTTGGCGATATTATTTTGCTCGATCAATCAATATTTTAATTTATATACATTGCGTAATGCGCATTGAAATATTCCGAATTTTCGAAATCCGTGATAACCACAATATCCTCCACGCGCTTCTCTCTCCGACAGATTTTTGAATGCGGGGGAAATACCTTCCAAATTATATACATTTCTGGAGAGTAGATTTTCCAAGTAGTTTGCTTTTTCGATACCTCTGACGTAAATGTAACGAGTGAGTCTCGATTGTGCACATTACCGATCGGACACGACAATATTTCCCAATCGGACATAAGCTCGGTCGGACACAGTCCCGATCGGACACAGTCCTTATCGCAAAGCTAGGTCCATCCTACAATCATTGTGTGGATGGGAAAATGTATGCATGGACACAGTAGGTTCCGCCCCCTCTACGGGGGGCTCCACTATCACAAAACTAGACACATAGGTTTGCGTTGAACCTCGTTTCGCGTGGAAAGTTGTAAACCTATGTGGAACTTTACTACGCATTAAAAAGTATATGCGTGCAGACAATATGTTCCGCCCTCCCTACGGAGGCTCCACTTCCGGAAGATATAACCTAACCCAAACCTATACATTTCTGATATATTGCGTCCGATCGGGATGGTGTTCCATTGGGTTTGTGTCCGATTGGGTCTGTGTCCGATCGAGCCTGTGTTCGATCGGGATTGTGTCCGATCGGGTCTGTGTCCGATCGGGCCTGTGTCCGATCGGGCCTGTGTCCGATCGGTAATGTGCGCAATCGGGACGATCCCCATCAAACTACTAATTTTTTCTTTAGCTTTTCTCTTAAGATTCTCGCGCGATTCTTCAAATTGGTGTTTGGCCGCTACTTTAAACGGCATATTGTTTTCAACATCTTCGATTATATTAGCATCGGCCCGTAAAGCTTCTTTCCCCACAGCCCGTACGCCTCTAGTTAAATAAGGTAATACACGTCTGAACAATCCTTCGAGAACTCTGCCAATACCGTAACCTCGTTGATAGGACGATCCCACGAAAACTCGCGGAATTCCACCGCCGCGACTGCCGCCGTTTTGTAACTCATCGTAATACATTGAATAATAACGATTAATTTTCTATACCGCGCAACAAACTAGCTGATTCGGCGGCTATTATTACTCGTTCGTGCGGAAATACGTAAAATGGCGATGTATAAATTTCAACATCGTCATAAATCCAGGAAGGTAAAACGCCTGATGTACCGGTATTATTTTCAATTTTATCATGTTTCTTATCGGCATTCTGTATACCGAAGTCGGTTTCGCTAAAAAGCCATAACGGTAAATGATTCACAACATTAACATTGAGCTTATTGTGTGTATCGAAGCCGAGTATTCCATAAAGTTTTTCAGATATGTTTACATAATGAATCATATCGCATTTCGCAATATCGCAGGAAAGTTTCATAATAATTTTGCGTCCGATAATAGCACTAAATTGCCAAAGGATATGCGAACCCGCGGATTTTGCAGAATAATTCACAGCTTCTATAAGATCGGGTATATTCAAGTAATACCAATGGTATTTCAGATTTCCTAACGTTGATTTTCTTTTTTTGGGAACCTATCGTGTATTCTTGAATATTTATAAATCTTATAATTCCTTCTCCAGGACGTATATGAAGAAAGCTAGTCGGAAATTGAATCTCCGTGAGTGCTACTTCCCAACGTCCTTGCAAGTCTATACGTTGAGGCAATTCAGTAGTGAAACACGTGGTTTTATTCTCCGGAAAAAACTATTACTCGGGAGAATCATATAAAACCTTCCTCCCTCATTTTTGATTAAAAGACTTTAAACTCGAAACGGGTATCCAGGAATCGAATTTTGAAGGATATCCTTGCCAACTAACTAATAATTGTTTATTGCTACCGCGCCCTCTACTTTTTATCACACGATCGACGATAAATTCTTCCCTTTGCAAGTCTTTAATAACAGGCGCTAATTCTTGTTCATAAAAAATCCCGTCTATAACTTCGTCCGCTAAATCACTTAATTCATATACGCGCGGTTTTCTCCATTCGAGAACACGGTGAATTCGAAATAATTCTTCGCTCCGTTTTGGCTTGTATGCTTTCTCAAAGGCTACTTTTGCTCTACTGACACGCACAAAATCGCGCACGTTATATTTAGCCTTTTGCCCGCGATTCTTTTTCTCCGCCCCATCGCCGCTGTCGTTCCAGCGACGATTCATATTTTCACGCGCGATTCGCGCATTTTCCTTCGTAACGACTGCAGGTTGCATTTTGATGGTGGAATGCCGGGTATGATTGTAAGCGCGAACGATATCTTGCAAAACATCGATGTAGCGTTGTGTATTTTTATGAGTCAAATATCGCCACATCCGTTCCTTGAGCGTTCTATTAAAACGATGTAACGTGTATGCGTGTGTTTGTACTGAATTATTATTATTATTTACATTTTCCGCATTTGATATTTCCGTATCTTTCTTCGGCGAGTTATCAGTCATCGCAATAGATGTCATTTCCGGTTGTTGTTGCATTCGCTGCATTCTCACAAGATTTTTGGTAGATATCAAAACCATTTTCTTAGCCTTCCCCATTGTTCAAAGTAGAAGTGCTAACACTTTCCTTTTTTATTATTTTTCTTATACGGAGAATGTACGGGTTGTATAGGATTGTATTTTTCTCTTTCATTTACTGACAATCCGGAATAATATAGCCCCTAATATAGGTCCAATAAGATATAGTAAACATCCACCTCGCTATACTAACATTTTCTTTTAGTCTTCCAATTACCTTGTTTTGCCGCAACACGCCGTAGGAACGTTTTATGTTTGGCTAATCGCTTTCTATCGCTACAACGAAGCGGTACGTTACCCTTTAACGTATTGAAAATGCACTCTTGAATGCACTTTATGAGTTTATTGTCGGCGGCTCGCAAGAATACGGCTCTTTGATTTTTTTTTAAACGACACAAGGTTTTTAAAAGGCATATGTTTCTCTCACCGATAGACCGTCTAGCATTCTTTATTGCTCTATTCGATGTCGTCAACTTTTTATCAGGTTCTTCTTTTTTCACTATAACGTTGTAATCACACAGCTGACAAATTGCAAACACGAATTTTACCCTTTTATATGCCCCCACTTCTATTGTTCGATTTACGCGGTATCTATGCGTAATGCCGAGTATCGTCGGGAAAGATGCACGTGCGAAAGCGATATTCGTCTGGAGTCGATTGTTTCAAATCAAGCAATAAATACCCGTGTAGTCTCGATCTAGCGTCGTAGTACGCTTCTTCCATAAATCTTAGATCGTCGAGATATATTAGGTGTACAACTTTGCTTCCGCCGTTTTTTCCCCGAAATTCGAGGCTTTATTGTTCTGAATCATTCCCATGTCTTTGAGGCGTTTTGAAATTGCTTGTTGAGTCACTCCCAATGATCGTGCCAATTCTTTTTGACTTTGACTCGAGTCTTCATTAAGTAATGCCTCCAATTCTGCATCTTCGAAAACCTTCTCTCTTCCACCGCTATGCCGGTCTTCGACATGAAAATCACCGTTCTTGAAGCGTTGAAACCACTCACGACACGTTCTTTTACTAATAGCGGCTTCACCATGAGTATTTGAGAGCATTCGATGAACTTCAGCCGCAGATTTCTTCATATTGAAGCAGAAAATTAAAACCTCCCGCAAATGACGAGAATTTGGCTCGTAAACTGACATTTTCAATCGAGAATAACTTTATGATGCAGACACAAATCGATTAATGTTTCTATGGGGTTATGTTGACAGATGCCCAAGTTTATTGCATGACGTCTATGATCTATTTATTTCGACCACTACTTACCGCTAAAGCCATCTATAGGAAAACGGCGGAAGCAAAGTTGTACACCTAATAACTTATTGTTGTATATCTCATTTATGCTTTATAAAATAAAAATAAATAAATAAATTTATTTATTTTCATGTAGTTAGACGAGAATAGAAAGAATAAAAGTTGAGCAAATAAAAGAATATAATAATGGGAATAAATGAATAAAAGAATATAATAATGAACAAGCAGAAAGAGAGAGAGAGAGAGAGAGAGAGAGAGAGAGAGAGAAGCGCGAGTGAACGCGTAAGTGAATATGCGAGAAGCATGGAGTTAAACAGTTAAACGATACGCGATACGTAATAGATAGCGAGCAAGCGATTAGAAAGAGACAGAGCGTATGATCGAGAGAGAAAAGATACTGCAATAATGTTAGTGCGTACATGTATATTACTCTCACATCCATGAAAGAAACAAAGATGGTATGATTATGTTTGTCCTTGTCATGTAAGATTGCAGCTCTGTCTATCGCGACATCACGCAACTAATCTACTGCTCTGTTTTACTCTTGAGTCTCGATTTCGCACACACACATATGCACGAAAATTTTATTTTGCAAAATCTTTTTTATAAAGCTTCTAAACTCACTTCTCTAAGTTCACTTATCCTCTTTGATGAAATGCTGAGTGCGGAGTTTACTGATTAGGCACGTGTAGATTACAAATTTGTTATATTAAGTAAATGTTGACGCAGAAGCCGATAACAAAACTGTAATTTTCTCATTTTTTTTCACTTTTCATATGAAATCGTGAACTCCGCACTCCGTTATTATGTATACTTTAATTATGAAAAAGGATTTGTTGATATCTATGATCAACAAAAAGATTTTGCAAAATAACTGATATTCGCATTCTGTCGGTAATCCGCCATCCTCTTAAATAAATTGCCAAAGTTATATATCGTTTTTAGGCCTCTTGGGTGGTGTTCCCTCTTAATTATCGAGTTTATTTTCAAATGTGTTTGTCGCTCCTAATTGTATCTGTCGCCTTTTGCACGAATTATCGCATTAGATCAATACTCGCCCTGCCCCTCTATCGTTAGACGAGCTAGTCAGCCCGTGGCAAATTCCGATAATTTCTTTTGCGTCTATCTCGCGCTTATTTCATGCGTTTCGCGAATTGATATGTGAAAGATCGTATTTGGCGCCCAATTTCGATTCTCGCGATTATTCTTCGGATCTCGTCACGAGACGCGCGAAACTCAACACCCCGTTCCTGCCCGACGCGTTATCCTTTATTCTTTCGTTTTTGTCAACGACTATCCGGCATCTCCCGTTCGGCGAATTAACTCCTCTTCGTCGGCGCAACTTACATCCGCGCGAAGAAAAGATCGTCTATCATTCGGCCGCAAGACGCAGGTAAAAGTCGTCGCAAAAATTTGGCACCCAATGTAGGGCCACAATATTTCAAAGGAGCGCAAGAGGCACTTGGCGTCGGGAAATTTCGGTTAATATTAGACTCGCGCGAAACGGTCAAGCAGAAAATTTCTTTTTTTCTGCGTATTAGAAACCCGCGATTAAACTAGCGTCGCTAAGAAATTCTCGATCGTGAAGAATATTATAACGGTATGTTTTCGGTTTTCGAAAATCACGAAAATAATTTATTTTGAAAAGATTATTAAAAATCACCAATTTCAAATAATCGCGAGCTAATAAGAGCCAGAATGCGAATGGTAGTGCGTCAGTTTCATAGAAAAATAAGTTTTCTATGAAACTGAATATGTGCACAGAGCACGAAATTTACTTGGTGCTATACCAAAATTTTTAAAGAATAATCTCATGTTGTGCCTCCGGGAAAGGCACGGTAGTTGTGCCTCCGAGGAGGCACGATCGTTTGCCGGAAGGAATTTGGAATTTTGGGCTCCACCCGAGTCACTGATTTTATTATAAAGGAAAATGACACTTTTGCATTTCAATAAATATATAAATATCTGTTTTATTCGTGACTTGGCTTAATTACAATGTTCCCGCATATTCGCTCGTGTCGCATATCGCGATAGCGGATATCTTGACGTGCGCGTGTCTAAAGTCGAGTTTCGGTCTCGAGACTCACTTCTCGCTTCTTCGTATGTATTTCTGCCGACTGCGTGGCTACTCGATATGGTAGTAATTATCGACACTCGCTTTGACACTCGCGACTGTTAGTGATTTCACACGCGTGGAGATAATTAGTAATAAAGATTGCCCGCGTTAGGTAAATTAATGATCAAGACTGCCTGCTTGATAGTTATTGTGACTACCCGAGTAATATTAATTAATGATAAAGACTGTCCGCGTAATATTAATGGTAAAGACTGCCTGCCGCTCGTTAGCAATGGGTCTTTTTATTATCTCCCTTTGGTTTCCTGGGAGGGGATCGTTTAGCGACAAGACTATGTGTCGTGTCTTCCTCTTCGTGTCCCTCCCTCCTTGATTTTGGCAAGATCCGGATGCAAGTTAAGGAGTTCTAAGTAGGACTTCTTTGCTTGCATTTTCGCAATTTCTTTATTCCTTTTTACTTCGCTTTTAAATAGGACTTCTACGTTGCATTTTCGCAATGTCCTTCTTCCGCTTGCCCTGATTTCCGCGTTTTCGCAATGAAATGATTGCACGGTTGCTCGGGCTTCGCGTGTGGCTCGCGTAGCCTCTTGATAGCGGTAGTGGTCCTACCAGGTCTATATGTATGTGTTCAAACCGCTTTGTTGGGCCTATGAATTTGCCAATCGGCGCACGATTGTGTTTGTGAATCTTTGCTTTCTGGCAATTGATGCAGGCTCTTGCCCATTGGTGACAATCTGCCTTGACTCTTGGCTAGACATAGCGTTCTGCGACCAATTTTGCCGTTGTTTTGGTCCCTGGATGTGAGAGGCTATGTAAAGATTCGAAAACTTGCTTTCTGTATTGCTTGGCAACAAAGGGGCGTGCAACTGGTGTTGAGACATCACAATACAACATGGCATCTGTCCCCGGTATTTGTATTTTCTGGAGCTTAAGTGAAGAGTTCCCTTCTAGCATTTCTTGCATCTCGGTATCCTCCTTCTGTGCCTTTGCTAAATTCTCCAAATTTATTACGGTCCGAATTTCTTCGATTCTTGACAAGGCATCAGCGACCGTGTTGTCTTTCCCTGAGATATGGCGTATGTCGGTGGTAAATTGCCCGATGTATTGTAAGTGTCTCGCTTGTCTGGGAGAACTGTGTAACAGATCTTGCTGGAAAGCGTACGTTATGGGCTTGTGGTCAGTGAATATCGTGAAGATTCTTCCTTCGAGCATGTGGCGATAATGTTTTATTGCCATGTAAATTGCCAGTAGCTCTCTATCATATGGGCTGTATTTTTGTTGCGCCGGATTTAATTTCTTGCTGAAAAAAGCTAACGGTCGCCAATCTTCTCCGTTACGCTGCTGTATCACTGCCCCAATGGCTCTGTCGGATGCATCGGTAGTGAGAGTTATCTCTGCCTCTGGTTCAGGATGTGCTAGCAGTGTTGCTCGGGCTAGACTATCCTTACTTCTTATGAAAGCCTCATCTAATTCGGCATTCCATGTTATTGGTGCCTTCTTTGTCACCTTTGGACCGCTGAGTAGGCCATTTAGCAATACTTGCTCTTTCGCAGCATTAGGAATGAATCTACGATAGAAATTCAATGTTCCCAGATACTGTCGTAATTGTTGCATATTCTCAGGTTTTGGAAAATTTTTAATTGCCTCTATTCTCTCGGGTGGAGGTCTGGTACCCTCTTTTCATACCTCATACCCTAAAAAGAGTACCTTGTCGGCTCCGAAGACGCATTTACCTGGGCTTAACAAGATGCCATTCTCTTCTAGGCGTTTGAAGAGCTTGCGTAAATGTTCTTCATGCTCCTTCTCATTTGTTGATGCTATTAGTATATCATCAATATATGCGTAGCAGAATTCGAAGTCGCTCGTGATCTCATTAATGAAGCGCTGGAACGTTTGTGCTGCATTGCGTAGGCCGAATGGCATAAACCGAAATTCAAACAGGCCGAAAGGAGTGGTAATAGCTGTCTTGGGCACATCATCGGGATGTACGGGTATTTGATTGTATGCCCGGACCAAATCCACTGTTGAAAAAATTTTTTTGTTGTGCAGAGTTTGCGAAAAATCTTCTATATGCGGAATCGGATATCGATCCGGCACCGTCCTTGCATTAAGCCTTCTATAATCTCCACAAAGCCTCCAGGAATCCCCCTTTTTAGGAACCATATGCAAGGGGGCTGCCCACGGGCTCTTTGACGTTTGAATGACCCCTTCCTGTAATAAGAGATTGAATTCCGCTTTTGCTGCCTTGAGTCTATCCGGGGCCAATCTGCGCGGCCGACAGGCTTCTGGGGGGGCCTTCTGTCGTTTTAATGAAGTGCAGGGTGTTATGTTTGACCGTGCGTATCTTGGCAGTAGCCCTTGTAATATCGGGAAATTCTGCCAAAATCCGGTGGTATTTCTTTTCAATTGTTAGTGCCTTTATTGACTCTGCGATCCCAAATTCCGATGTGCCGATGGTGTGAAGGTTCGTTTTTCCATCTAGGAGCACCCCTTTCTGTAGGTCTGGTAGTAGATGGTAATATGCCAAGAAATCAGCTCCGATGATGGGCGTCGTAACATTGGCGATGACGAAACGCCATGGGAATGGTCGACGTAACCCCAGTTCTGGTTGCATCGTGATCCAACCATATGCCATAATGGTGGAGCCGTTTGCTGCAAATAATTCGTAGTTAGAAGGCGTTATGTATCCTGCTGCCATCGTGCGGGGATATACACTAACGTCTGATCCAGTGTCTACTAGAAATCGCTTCTTGGTTGTATGACACGTTACATAAAGGCGACGAGGTCTTTGGGTGTGTTCACTGGCCGCCATCAGTGACTGCCCTGGCCTTTTTCCGTATTAAATGTGCATGGTTGTGTGCACTTCTTAGCTTTGCCGCCAAATCTGTTGTGGTAAAAACAGTATCCTTTGTTGTAGTTTTTACTTTGGCTTTCGCTTCGGCTTTGGCTCTTTTTCCTGGCCGGTCGTCTTTCTCTCGATCTGCTCCTGGAGAAATGCGTGGAGAGAGTGGAAACTTTTTTTGCTAACGCCAGGATCTGAGCTTCTAGCGTTTCCCTGGGTGTGGTGGTAGTCGCGACTACTCCCCTGCTGGCCATCTCATGAATCCGATCGGCCTGTTCAGCAAAATCGTTAAGGTGATCTTCTGCACGCGTCGCTAGAATCATCTGCATTTGTGGGGGAAGTCTACCCAACCATAAATGTGCGTAAGAGAGAGTCGGGGACATTATTTGCGGCTAGCGTTCGTAGGTGTCGTAAAAACTGCGATGGTTTACGGTCTCCTATTTCCTCCAGTTCTAGGAGTTGTCGGGTGCGCTGCTCTTGGGAAACAGACAATCGTTGTATAAGGGCTCGTTTAATGGCTTCATATTTATTCGCGTCAGGTGGTTGTGTGATTATGTCTTTGACTTCTTTGATTTGCCGGGAATCTAATTGCGAAAGTACGTAGGAGTACTTCGTGGTATCCTGCGTGATGCCGCTGAGTACAAACTGCCCTTCAAGCTGGGCGAACCATAGCTCTGGCTCCTCGTTCCAGAACGGAGGTATTTTTATGGCGAGTTTGTTGATAATATTCTCTCCGTTTCCTCCGTTCCCTCCGTTTCCATTCATGGCTACTACCTCTCTTGATCACGTCGGGGTCACCAATTTTGTTGGGTTACGGTATGGGATAGGAGATCTATCGCTTTAGGATTCTCGGTAGGATATTACCCAACTTATCCTACAGGTAGGTAGGCGAATGAATGAGTCAGCTTTCAAACATAAGGTGTATTTATTCCTCCTTTATACATCAGTAGCGCAAGTTACGATTATACGCATAAGAGTTATTATTATTGCACATGGGCTTCTGTCTGCCCCCGCGGCTCTTCGTTTGAGTCGACGCGTCGGCCGTCCTCTTAAGGCCTGGACACGGAATTGGGCTAGTCTGTGTCCCCCATGTTCTCTGCCTTGAATACTCCTTCCGAGGCGAGATTTTGATAGGCGAAATCAGCGGCGGAATCTTCCACGTCTTTGCTGGAGACGCTAAGATCCGCTCTAGCCGTGGCAAAGAGATCGGACGGTCCCTCTTGATTTCCGGGCCAGAAAACCCGTTAATCAACTTAGGCGGGCTAGCGCCGAATAGAGCCCGAAGCCGGTCCTTCCTTCGCTGCTTCTTCTCTGCGTGGGAGTCGCTGGTTGACTGGGCGTTGGAGCGAACGTTCTCCTTGGCGTGGCCACTGAATGGTGGCCAGCGGCCGGAGACCACCGGTGAATCCGCCCCAATAGGCGACAGTGATCCGTCACTGAGCGTGATTGGGGAGCAGCTACCGGCAATCGTCGGGGAGCAGCCCCTGGCGGGAGATGGCGACCGTGCGTCTGATGTCGTACGAACGCCGGGTGATGCTGGCGGCTGGGCGCCGACTGATGGCGAATGAGCGCCGGGTGATGCCGGCGACTGGGCGCCGATGGATGGCGGACGAGCGCCGGGTGATACTGGCGACTGGGCGCCGATGGATGGCGGACGAGCGCCGGAGGCGGATGGCGATCTAGCGCCCAATGCTAATAGCGGCCGGGCGCCGGAAGTGGTTGGCGAACTGACGCCTGGTAGTCGAGAGCTGCTTGTATTTAGCGAGCTCTTTTCCACCTTTCTCCTCTTGGCCACCCTATGGAGTGGCGTTGGGCGCGTCCTTCGCCGGATAGTGAAATCGGCTACCGGGGGTAGCGGAACGGTACTCCTTTCCCGTGGCGTCGTGGATGATGGTGCGGCGACTGGCGCCGTGTTAATTGCCAACGTTTAAAGTACCTTGCAGTGCAAGGTAGGCGACTGGCGCCAAGAATCTTCGCCTGTCGAGGGTTAGCGACTTGCGCTTGAAAGTAGGCGAGTAGCGCCTATAACTTTCTTCGTGTCCTTTCTCCGCAGGGGGTCTGACCTATATTTCGGCCGAACGGCTTTTCACTTGCAGGTTGGCCCGGGCGCCTTGCGTCGCCTAGCGGTGCTGCCCGAAACTACGCGCGGACGCGCTATATGCCCGCCGGACTGCTTTTCACTCCCTTGTCAGCCCGAGCGTCTTGCGCTGACTAGCGGCGTCTCCCGCACTACGCGCTGACGAGCGAGCGCTTGCGGGAAACGATAATTATTTCGCAAATATCGCGCTGCCGTTTTTGTGGTTGCCGTAGGCCGCCACAGATGGTTTGTTATTTTGTATCTAGTATGCCTGTATTGTCTCGTATAAATGTAATATTAATTTCCGGTAGATACATTTCTATTTCGTTGCCTTATATGATTTCCTTTGGTTGGATCGTCATTTTCGTTGTTATTAGTGTTGTGCCTCTCCGGGTACAATGGGATTTTTGGAGATGATCCAAGGGTTTGGCTCGTCTTAGGAGTAGGGACTCCGAGTGTCGAGAAACACGAGGCAAAGATTCCGTGCAAAGAGATTTATTTGTACAGCTTTCGTATCGTAGAGTTCGGTTCGGTGATGCTTCGGCGATGTAACAGTGTCGGCGTTTGCAGAATCTCAAGTACACGCGTCACCACTTAGTTTCGGAATACGGCCTCGAGGTACTCGTTACCTCTCTTTTTATGGTCTGAAAGTAGGTGGTTTTTCGGGATTAGGTCGCGATGTCTTAATTGCATATTGCAACAAATTGCATATCTTGCATTTAATCGCGGTTTTGGAAGCGCGCGCAATAGCTTGCAAAGTGCTGAATTTGCGCTGTGCTCCTTTTTTACTTTTATAGGTCGTAATTACGTTATTCGATTTTGAGTTACGACATCAGTTTACATTTATTTTGAAGGGTGATTTGCCCTGTTCCTTTAATTATTTTTCTAATCTCGTTAAAATTTTCGCGTTGAATTATTATTAATTGTTTGCCTATAGTTAAGTATAGCTAAGTAAGTGGCTGTTGCAATGGTATCCATATCGTTTCTGTCGCAATTACATGTTTACTTTTGCAAGCTTTGTTTTGGCTTTATTGTTGCAAGTACATTTGTATTTCGCACAGCGCGTTTGGATTAATACGGTGTATTGGTTGCGTTTTCTCTGATATGTATCTAGAGTTTATTTGGATACACTTTTTTAAGTCGTTCTCAGTTATTATGATATACGTTAATCCTTCTCTATTAACTACAATTATTTCGTGGCTTATTTCCACGTGCGTAAATATGTTTTTATGGTCTTAAGTGGGTAATGGAGTTACCTTTATTATATCGTATACCGGTTGTGAGATTAATGGGAATCGCAATACAGTAAATATGATCGATCCTTCACGGTATGCAATTATTTTAATGTATTCTTCTAGTGCTAACCATTCGTCGTTTCGGATTTCGAAAGGAAAATATAAACCGTGAGGTAATTGGATAGCTGCTTCCTTTAATTGTTTATAATGTCGCTAATAGGTGTTAATATAGGGTGCATAGTGCCCTTGCGTACATACGTAAGATATTCTATTACATCTTCCGCATCTCGAATTAAATCTGTTATCATCGCGATTACCGTAAAATGTTCGGTTATTTCTTCGCGAGTACTGTATTTTCGAACATAATGATTTAATAATTCACCGTTATGATCTAATATTTTTTCTAGTTTATCTAAGTGTATTATTGTACTATTTAAGATTTTTATTTGATTTTTCGCGATATGTTGAATGGTTTGCTGATTATTTTGCAAGAGGTTTAACTGTTTATTTATTAACTCTCTATTATTCGCATCCATTGTACCGAATAATGTTTTCGCTATTGCGCCTATTCCGTCGACGAGACCTCTACGTCCGTTCGTCCGCGTCTTATATAGCGTATTTATTAGAGTGATCAATTTTGTTAATTGTTTCGACTCGTTTTTTACGATTTCCTTTAAATTATCGCAAGTACGTTTATGGTGGAATTCCGATGTCATTTGTTCACACATCTTGTTGGTTTGTTGGATGTATTGATTTATTTGCCATGCTTTGTCGTTTAGCGTCGTTATTTCTAATTTAATAACCAAGTTTTTGTGGCTTGTTGCAATTGTCTGATTTTTTCGAAATATATACCGGGGTTGTGTAGAAATTCTTGAATTTTGTAAGGTGAATCCGTTTCATGTTGCCCCGTGCGACTCTTGGCCTGTCGGCTGTTCCAGCTGAGGAGTATCCTGTAATTTTATATTAAAATGTTTCATATAACCATCTTATCGGCTCTCATTTTATGAATTTAAGCTTTCTTCTTGCTAGCTTTTAGCGTCGTGTGGTTTTTTATTCAATCGCGTTTTATTGAGTGTCTGACTAACATGTTTTGCGTGAATTTAGTCGATTGTTTGCGTTATATTCCTTCTTTGGAGGGCGAGGTTGACGATACTAGTGATGGTGCGGTGTTAGTTATTGTGCCTCAAACTGATATGAATATGATGGACGATGGGTTCGGCGATGCTTTTTGGATGCCTCGTTATGAACCTCTTGATGGCTTCATCCCGTTATTGCGGAGGCTATGGCTGGGTGTGCTTGTACGCACTCGAGGGAGTGCTTTTCTGGATTATCCGCGCTAATTTTCGTAACTCCGGAGGGCGAGGTCGGGCTACGGTCAAGCAGATGCGTCGCACTTTGGATCGGATGCGGTTAATCGGTCGTTCCAACAACGAGTAGGTAAGTTTTTTTTTAATTTTCTATAAATTGCTTTAATTTATTTGTATGCATGCGCACCGCTTTTCTTCCTTTATTAATTGTATAATTTACGTCCGAATTTTTCTCGATTATTACGTACGGTCTGGTCCATAGGGAAGTTTCTTAAATTGCCCGCGTCGGAGTGTCTCGTCGTATACTAATACCTTGTCGCCGACTTTAAATTTTATTTCTCTAGTACTTTTGTCGTACTGTTTTTTGGCTTTAATTGTTTCTTCTTTAATATGCTCTTTTGCGAGCTGACTCGTTGCCCTTGTTACGTCCTGGCGACTCCACGATTCTTTTCTTCCGCGACGTTGCGGTAACGATCGTCCGTTGGTGATAAGAACGAACCGTTCAGTAAACAAAGCATCTTGTGCCATACGTTTCTTTTAAACACTGTCATTTGTCAGTAACTACATCCACGAGTATCCGTGAAAAAGACGCAAGAAAATCGGTGATGGAAACCATGCCGGTCTCGAGATAAATAAAAAATAACAGCTACCTCTTGCAATAGAATTTCCGGCGGAAGAACAACGAGATAACAAGAACTTTTAACGAACTGTTTAATAAACTCAGCTGCATTAATACTGATAATAATTTTCTAACGGACAAATAATAAACACAGCTGCATCAACGTTGACAAAAATAATTATAAGGAAGTAAGGATCTTTTTCTAATCAGATCATGTGCGCGAGGTTCCCCCGGAAAGGCTAATGTTTAAGGAACTTTTGAACTAATATCGAACTCACTAACCGTCGATCAGCACGGGTAAAATACGAAAATAGGAGACACCCCCTGCCGAATGAGGACACTGGCACGATTCTAATTCGTTAAAATCTTGAAGAATCTCTACTTTTGCATAATTTCAATTCGTTAAAGTTTTGAAAGATCCCACTCTTAAAATTAGAAGATGCCCTCAAAAAAGAGTTATATAAAAGAAAGAACTCGTAAGACTGGGGTATTCATAGATTCATGGATTCATTCATTCATTCAGTCATTCTTGTCGACTTCAATCAGTGCCGGGCAATTAGTCTCGTGTGCGCGCATTAAGAGCAAAAATTCATAATTAGAAAAAGAGTGACCAATTCAACATCAGTGTCCTCACCTTGGCGTCGTCTCCAGGACAACCCGCATAGCGTTACATCTTAGCGAAGGACGACAAGTTTTGTCAACCTACTCAACCTACCAATTAACGGTTAGCAACGGAAGTAGGTCTCTTTTTATGGTCTGAAAATAGATGGTTTTTCGGTATTAGGTCGCGATGTCTTAATTGCATATTGCAACGAATTGCATATCTTGCATTTAATCGCGGTTTTGGGAACGCGCTCAACAGCTTACAAAGTGCTGAATTTGCGCTGTGCTCCTTTTTTACTTTTATAGGTCGTAATTAGGTTATTCGATTTTGAGTTACGACATCCCTCCCTCTTTGGAGGAGAAAACGGAAGGGTAGTGACGTTTTCTTTTTGAGACTGTATGTGAGACTCTGTTTACAATTCTTTCTTATTCTATGCATGGTGTACGTTTACAATTTTTGTGGGTTCGCCATAATACTATTATTATGATACTTATTATAAGTATTGCAAAGCTGCCTGATATTGGGTATATAACTTGCTTTTGTAAGAATGGATAATTGTTAGTTTTATCTAATACTTTTGTTATCTCCTGCAGTCTAGTGCTTAAATCCATTAATTCGTTCGGATTTTGTATTATTTTCTTTATTTTTACTACATTAGGTTTTGTTGACGTGTTAGTTAGGTCAAATTTTAAGTTTGATACATTATATTTCGGCAAATATGTTGGAAGATAGGTAGTATCTATTACTCCCGAAGTTTTTATTATCATATCAGCCGTTACTAATTTGCAGTTATTCATTAGTGCAATTCGTTCTGTTCTAGAAATTTTTATTCTATTTTCTTCTTGGTTTAGGTGTTGTATACGCAGTAAATTTTTTATTTGTTCGCGATGGGAAAGCGTTGTAGCCTCTTGTTGTTTTAGAGTATTGCATATTTGAGCTGCTGTATTTTTTATTTCTTCGACTGTTACGCATGGAGTTGGTAGTTTAATATATTTTTTGGTAGTGTTTATAACACTTATTGGGCAGGAAAATTCTTCTGGCTTTACTAGGCAATAGCCAATAAAAACTCCGGGCTGTATTTCCTCAGCACGTATTGTGCCTACTTTATTTGAGTCGATAGTAGCTTGAATGATTGTCTCGCTACACGGTTTTAATGCTCGGTACGGATATAATTTTAATATCGTATCTGCTAGTTGTATCTGCTTCTTATTATAATCGCACGTTACCTTGTGTTTTCGTAGAAAGTCTACTCCTAGGATTCCTTCATAATCAATTGGGAAGTCGTCCTTCACGATATAAATTGAGTGCCGTATTTTTCGGTTCTTCAGGATTATTGTTGCCTTGATTTTTCCTATTGTATTCATTTTGTGTCCTGTAACTCCAGTGAGTGCCATTTGCTTCTCGTAAATCATGGTTTCTCCTTTTAGATTTCTTAACTTTATTAATATAACCGTTGCTCCTGTGTGAAACAGTTTAATTTCCCTTTTTTAACTTCCTGGATGGGAAGAGTTACTAGATCTAATCCAGCTTTGTTTGCGGTTTCCCTGTTACTTGCGATATTTGATACTCGAGGGCTAGTCTCGGCTGTCTTGTATTCTCTTCATCTTCTTCTTCATCCTCGTCTTGCGTTGTATTTTTTCTTCGTTGCCCATTCGTTTTATTACGATATTGTGGCTTTTTCCATATGAACTGAACGAAAGATAGCAGGAAAACCGAAAAACCACTTGCGAAATGCTGCTCGCCAGGTACAAAAGAAAGTCATTTCTCCATCGAATTGTGACTGGCGATGAAAAGTGGATATATTTCGAGAATCCTAAGCGTAAAAGATCATGGGTAACTCCAGGCGAACCATCAACTTCGACTGCAAGGCCAAATCGCTATGGACGGAAAAGAATGCTCTGTGTTTGGTGGGATCAGAAGGGTGTGATCTATTATGAGCTGCTAAAACCTGGCGAAACCGTTAATACTGAACGCTACCGACAACAAATGATCGATTTGAATCAAGCTTTGCGTGAAAAACGACCAGAATATCAAAAAAGGCAACACAAAGTGATTTTGTTTCATGATAATGCACTATCACACACAGCAAAACCGGTCAAGGAAACGATTGAGGCGTTTAGTTGGGAAATACTTTCGCATGCGGCTTACTCACCAAACTTGGCTCCATCCGATTACTACTTATTTGCATCAATGGGACACGCACTTGCTGAGCAGCACTTCACTTCTTACGAAAATGTACAAAAATGGCTCGATGACTGGTTTGCCTCAAAGGAGCAACAGTTTTTTTGGCGTGGCATTCACAAATTGTCAGAGAGATGAGAAAAATGTATAGCTAGCAATGGGCAATACTTCGAATAAAATATTTTTTATCATTTTCATACAATAAACGTGTATTTTCTATACAAAAATTCCGGTTTCATATTTATATATCTGGTAGACGACATCGTCATATACGGATCGAGCCTAGAGAACCACAATAGAAGACTCAAAGAAGTACTACAGAGACTCCGAGAAAATAATCTAAAATTGCAACTAGATAAATGCGAGTTTTTGCGCAAAGAAGTAATTTATCTTGGTCACATTATTTCGGAGAATGGAATATCTCCGGACCCGTCAAAGTTAACGGCAATAAAAGAATTTCCGACGCAGAAGAAAGTAAAAGATATAGAATCGTTCATAGGACTAGCCGGATACTACAGAAAATTCATAGAAGATTTTTCAAAAATAGCCAAGCCACTGACGAAATTAACAAAGAAAAACGGAAAAATTCGAGTGGACAATGGAACAGCAAAATGCTTTCGAAATATTAAAAGAAAAATTAATAACTGCGCCAGTGCTAACGTATCCAGATTTCAATCAAGAATTCATAGTGACCACCGATGCTTCCGACTATGCAATCGGAGCAGTATTGTCACAAGGAAAAGTAGGTAATGACCGACCAATTGCTTACGCCAGCAGAGTTTTATCGCGAGCGGAGCAGAATTACAATACAACAGAGAAGGAATTACTAGCAATTGTATGGGCTGTAAAACATTTTAGGCCATACATATACGGTACGAAATTTAAAATCGTAACCGACCACAAACCATTTGTAACGATGCATCCCTCCACCGTTACCCGGCCATCGATCCGCCGGAAGTCCGCCGCCCGACAAATACCGGTCGGGCATAATGCGAAGGCGCCGAGCGCCCATTTTTATAAGAATAAGAAACGTTCCGATTTGTAACCGCTGTTAAGACGCGTGTTTACCAGGAACCGTCGCCGCGCTCGGGTAACCGTACCGACTGTTCCCGAAACCACCCGAGTCGCGCGCGGCGGTTCACCGATAAACAATATGCCTTAAAACATTAAGGCATATTACGCACGCGCACCCGCCGAAAAGCGGTGTAAATAGGGCACGTTTTACATTTCGAGACCAGATCTTCCGCAACCGCCAGAGTCTGTAAGACGCCTGGAAATCCCGAACGATCCTGACACGCTTAAAGAGAGAGAAAACGGGGTTGGGAATACCCAGCCTCCGCCGAGAGTTTGCGGCATCTCTGAGAGCGATCCATCCAACTTTACGCAAAGAGAGGAAACGGGGTTGGGCATACTCAACCTCCGTCGAGAGTTCTCAACACCTTAAACAAATCCGTCCACCTAAGTGCAACGGCGATCATCCAGTGGTAGGGAGTTCCCTGCCATTGAAGGGTGTTCCCGTTGACCGTTGCACTCCTGCATTCCACGGGAAGACCATCCCGGACGAAACTATAATACGTTATCCGCGTACCGACCGTAATTCCGCGACCACCATTTATGCAACCAGACTCGCCATTAATACGGCGCGCTAAGCCGCGCTCAAGGGGAGGATCTAATCCTGCCGCGACACCGATCGACGCACCCGAATCGATACAGGCGCGTCTAAGGACCGCCCACCGGCCCGATCGAAATTATCGCCCGATAGTTAGCGGCCTCTGCCGAAATCACGATATAATCGATATTATATCGAACCGCCGAAATCGCGCTCCGCACCGCGCATACGTGCATTTAATTCGGATGCACCGCGATCGACACGACCGCACCGCTATCCGATTCCGCATCTCACACATACACGGGTGCACTTTTGTCACACACATATCGCCATTCGCATCACATACATACTTTCGATACACTGTTACATTATACACCTATATTATATATTTACGCACGCACTCGCTCGCCTATCGTCTCACTCGCACACAACTACATACGCCACACGCATACATCGTTTATACACATACACTCACTCTGTATACATACATACTTTATATATATTAATATTGAATTTCTGAGTGGTTATTACAAAATATCTGTTAGAAAAAGAAAATAAAACAATTTGTGTGAGTGAGAGTATGTAGGAATATTAGGAGGTTGATTTCATAATTCTAGGATTGGTATGAGGATTCGTCATCGAGATCTGGGAGTTCATTGCAGAACTCCTTCAGTGCTCTCTCGAATTCGTCTAATTCTGAAGGAGGAGAAGAAGGGGATGAATCTTCAAGGATGATCGTTGACAATGAGGAGAACGATCGGGGGGCAGTTCGGGAGAAAATGGTTCCAAAGGATATATTGGGGAGTAACTAGGGGGAAAGTCAATGATTGTTTCTATGTGTGCGGTGATTGAGTAATTACTACTACTACTACTGGCTACGGTTGATTTAAAGTCTACAGAAGTTTGCGTCTTCTTACTCGCGGAACGGACTTTTGCGGTAGCGGGTTGGAATTCGTAAATTTTTCCCGATCTAGTTCTCACTATGGAACCGGTGACAACGTTATTTATTGCGGGAATAAAAATATAATTAAACTGAATTATTAGAGACCTACTTCCGTTGCTAACCGTTAATTGGTAGGTTGAGTAGGTTGACAAAACTTGTCGTCCTTCGCTAAGATGTAACGCTATGCGGGTTGTCCTGGAGACGACGCCAAGGTGAGGACACTGATGTTGAATTGGTCACTCTTTTTCTAATTATGAATTTTTGCTCTTAATGCGCGCACACGAGACTAATTGCCCGGCACTGATTGAAGTCGACAAGAATGACTGAATGAATGAATGAATCCATGAATCTATGAATACCCCAGTCTTACGAGTTCTTTCTTTTATATAACTCTTTTTTGAGGGCATCTTCTAATTTTAAGAGTGGGATCTTTCAAAACTTTAACGAATTGAAATTATGCAAAAGTAGAGATTCTTCAAGATTTTAACGAATTAGAATCGTGCCAGTGTCCTCATTCGGCAGGGGGTGTCTCCTATTTTCGTATTTTACCCGTGCTGATCGACGGTTAGTGAGTTCGATATTAGTTCAAAAGTTCCTTAAACATTAGCCTTTCCGGGGGAACCTCGCGCACATGATCTGATTAGAAAAAGATCCTTACTTCCTTATAATTATTTTTGTCAACGTTGATGCAGCTGTGTTTATTATTTGTCCGTTAGAAAATTATTATCAGTATTAATGCAGCTGAGTTTATTAAACATTTCGTTAAAAGTTCTTGTTATCTCGTTGTTCTTCCGCCGGAAATTCTATTGCAAGAGGTAGCTGTTATTTTTTATTTATCTCGAGACCGGCATGGTTTCCATCACCGATTTTCTTGCGTCTTTTTCACGGATACTCGTGGATGTAGTTACTGACAAATGACAGTGTTTAAAAGAAACGTATGGCACAAGATGCTTTGTTTACTGAACGGTTCGTTCTTATCACCAACGGACGATCGTTACCGCAACGTCGCGGAAGAAAAGAATCGTGGAGTCGCCAGGACGTAACAAGGGCAACGAGTCAGCTCGCAAAAGAGCATATTAAAGAAGAAACAATTAAAGCCAAAAAACAGTACGACAAAAGTACTAGAGAAATAAAATTTAAAGTCGGCGACAAGGTATTAGTATACGACGAGACACTCCGACGCGGGCAATTTAAGAAACTTCCCTATGGACCAGACCGTACGTAATAATCGAGAAAAATTCGGACGTAAATTATACAATTAATAAAGGAAGAAAAGCGGTGCGCATGCATACAAATAAATTAAAGCAATTTATAGAAAATTAAAAAAAAACTTACCTACTCGTTGTTGGAACGACCGATTAACCGCATCCGATCCAAAGTGCGACGCATCTGCTTGACCGTAGCCCGACCTCGCCCTCCGGAGTTACGAAAATTAGCGCGGATAATCCAGAAAAGCACTCCCTCGAGTGCGTACAAGCACACCCAGCCATAGCCTCCGCAATAACGGGATGAAGCCATCAAGAGGTTCATAACGAGGCATCCAAAAAGCATCGCCGAACCCATCGTCCATCATATTCATATCAGTTTGAGGCACAATAACTAACACCGCACCATCACTAGTATCGTCAACCTCGCCCTCCAAAGAAGGAATATAACGCAAACAATCGACTAAATTCACGCAAAACATGTTAGTCAGACACTCAATAAAACGCGATTGAATAAAAAACCACACGACGCTAAAAGCTAGCAAGAAGAAAGCTTAAATTCATAAAATGAGAGCCGATAAGATGGTTATATGAAACATTTTAATATAAAATTACAGGATACTCCTCAGCTGGAACAGCCGACAGGCCAAGAGTCGCACGGGGCAACATGAAACGGATTCACCTTACAAAATTCAAGAATTTCTACACAACCCCGGTATATATTTCGAAAAAATCAGACAATTGCAACAAGCCACAAAAACTTGGTTATTAAATTAGAAATAACGACGCTAAACGACAAAGCATGGCAAATAAATCAATACATCCAACAAACCAACAAGATGTGTGAACAAATGACATCGGAATTCCACCATAAACGTACTTGCGATAATTTAAAGGAAATCGTAAAAAACGAGTCGAAACAATTAACAAAATTGATCACTCTAATAAATACGCTATATAAGACGCGGACGAACGGACGTAGAGGTCTCGTCGACGGAATAGGCGCAATAGCGAAAACATTATTCGGTACAATGGATGCGAATAATAGAGAGTTAATAAATAAACAGTTAAACCTCTTGCAAAATAATCAGCAAACCATTCAACATATCGCGAAAAATCAAATAAAAATCTTAAATAGTACAATAATACACTTAGATAAACTAGAAAAAATATTAGATCATAACGGTGAATTATTAAATCATTATGTTCGAAAATACAGTACTCGCGAAGAAATAACCGAACATTTTACGGTAATCGCGATGATAACAGATTTAATTCGAGATGCGGAAGATGTAATAGAATATCTTACATATGTACGCAAGGGCACTATGCACCCTATATTAACACCTATTAGCGACATTATAAACAATTAAAGGAAGCAGCTATCCAATTACCTCACGGTTTATATTTTCCTTTCGAAATCCGAAACGACGAATGGTTAGCACTAGAAGAATACATTAAAATAATTGCATACCGTGAAGGATCGATCATATTTACTGTATTGCGATTCCCATTAATCTCACAACCGGTATACGATACAATAAAGGTAACTCCATTACCCACTTAAGACCATAAAAACATATTTACGCACGTGGAAATAAGCCACGAAATAATTGTAGTTAATAGAGAAGGATTAACGTATATCATAATAACTGAGAACGACTTAAAAAAGTGTATCCAAATAAACTCTAGATACATATCAGAGAAAACGCAACCAATACACCGTATTAATCCAAACGCGCCGTGCGAAATACAAATGTACTTGCAACAATAAAGCCAAAACAAAGCTTGCAAAAGTAAACATGTAATTGCGACAGAAACGATATGGATACCATTGCAACAGCCACTTACTTAGCTATACTTAACTGTAGGCAAACAATTAATAATAATTCAACGCGAAAATTTTAACGAGATTAGAAAAATAATTAAAGGAACAGGGCAAATCACCCTTCAAAATAAATGTAAACTGATGTCGTAACTCAAAATCGAATAACGTAATTACGACCTATAAAAGTAAAAAAGGAGCACAACGCAAATTCAGCACTTTGTAAGCTATTGCGCGCGCTTCCAAAACCGCGATTAAATGCAAGATATGCAATTTGTTGCAATATGCAATTAAGACATCGCGACCTAATACCGAAAAACCACCTACTTTCAGACCATAAAAAGAGAGGTAACGAGTACCTCGAGGCCGTATTCCGAAAATAAGTGGTGACGCGTGTACTTGAAGAAACTGTGAGATTCTGCAAGCGCCGACACTGTTACATCGCCGAAGCATCACCGAACCGAACTCTACGATACGAAAGCTGTACAAATAAATCTCTTTGCACGGAATCTTTGCCTCGTGTTTCTCGACACTCGGAGTCCCTACTCCTAAGACGAGCCAAACCCTTGGATCATCCCCAAAAATCTCATTGTACCCGGAGAGGCACAACACTAATAACAACGAAAATGACGATCCAACCAAAGGAAGTCATACAAGGCAACGAAATAGAAATGTATCTAACGGAAATTAATATTACATTTATACGAGACAATACAGGCATACTAGATACAAAATAACGAAACATCATACAGTATTTAGAATTAACAGAATTAAAAAATTAACTAAAAGACATAAATAATGATTTACAAAACAGTAGTGACTAATTCTTTACGCAAAAATAATTCGTATATCCTATGGCGACAAGCGAAATAACCACAGTAATTATAATAATATTAATAATTTATATAATTATAAAAAGAAATATACGAAACGACCGTCAGTCAGGATATACGAAGAAAACGAACCACGTATATCATACGGATTCCCAAGACCATTCTAAAACGTAGTTTAAGCACACAATTTTAGAATAAGAAACGATTATAATTCACATTATATACGGGGAAAATATTGCAATTCATTAGAATAAAAAGAAATAATTTTGTTTTGCGAAAAACGTCACTTTTACTCCTCCGTTTTTCTTTTTTTTACGGGGGAGGGATGTCCGGATAGCCCGGAAAGGCTATACACGAATTAATAGATATATATTATTTTAGATATATATTATTTTAGACAATAAGGCATTGTTCAACGTGTAACGCGAACACAAATCACATTACGAGCGTTGACCGAGCGAAGCGCTGACAACGCGAGCCACACGCGAAGCCCGAGCAACCGTGCAATCATTTCATTGCGAAATCAGGGCAAGCAAAAGAAGGACATTGCGAAAATGCAACGTAGAAGTCCTACTTAAAAGCGAAGTAAAAAGGAATAAAGAAATTGCGAAAATGCAAGCAAAGAAGTTCTACTTAGAACTCCTTAGCTTGCATCCGGATCTTGCCAAAATCAAGGAGGGAGGGACACGAGGAGGAGGACACGACACATAGTCTTGTCGCTAAACGATCCCCTCCCAGGAAACCAAAGGGAGATAATAAAAAGACCCATCGTTAACGAGCGGCAGGCAGTCTTTACCATTAATATTACGCGGGCAGTCTTTATCATTAATTAATATTACTCGGGTAGTCACAATAACTATCAAGCAGGCAGTCTTGATCATTAATTTACCTAACGCGGGCAATCTTTATTCCTAATTACCTCCACGCGTGTGAAATCGCTAACAGTTGCGAGTGTCGAAGCGAGTGTCGATAATTATTACCATATCGAGTAGCTACGCAGTCGGCAGAAATACATACGAAGAAGCGAGAAGTGAGTCTCGAAACCGAAACTCGACTTTAGACACGCGCACGTCAAGATATCCGCTATCGCGATACGCGACGCGAGCAAATGTGCGGGAATATTGTCATTAAGCCAAGTCACGAATAAAACAGATATTTATATATTTATTGAAATGCAAAAATGTCATTTTCCTTTATAATAAAATCAGTGACTCGGGCGGAGCCCGAAATTCCAAATTCCTTCCGGCAAACGATCGTGCTTCCCCGGAGGCACAACTACCGTGCCTTTCCCGGAGGCACAACATGAGATTATTCTTAAAAAATTTTGGTATAGCACCAAGTAAATTTCGTGCTCTGTGCACATATTCAGTTTCATAGAAAACTTATTTTTCTATTAACATTATTAGCAGTATCTTTTCTCTCTCGATCATACGCTCTGTCTCTTTCTAATCGCTTGCTCGCTATCTATTACGTATCGCGTATCGTTCAACTCCATGCTTCTCGCAAATTCACTTACGCGTTCACTCGCGCTTCTCTCTCTCTCTCTCTCTCTCTCTCTCTCTCTCTTTCTGCTTGTTCATTATTATATTCTTTTATTCATTTATTCCCATTATTATATTCTTTTAATTGCTCAACTTTTATTCTTTCTATTCTCGTCTAACTACATGAAAATATATAAATTTATTTATTTATTTTTATTTTATAAAGCATAAATGAGATATACAACAATAAGTTATTTTCTCTCTCTCTGTAGGAGAAAACGTGTCAAACATCGCTCCGCAAAAGTAATAACTTTTAAACGGTTAAATAGTTACGGGGAGTGATAGAAAGTTGTTCAAGTCATAGCGGCATAGACCGGCATTAGCCATGAGTGTTATCTAGCCGGAATATGCTGTTTTGTGGGCGTGAGAAGTGCATTTTCTGTTTGGGACACCAAAGTCTCACACGAAAGGTAGACATTAAAGGTGGACACAAAAGTGCTGACGTGTGACAGTGAAACAGAGGTGACTGATCGCTTACGCTGATATTAGCGGTTTCGGCCGATAATTATCGGCATGGACGATGAATATGCTGAATATCGATGCTCGGCATGTAAAAAGACAATAAAAAATCAGGTGGTGACATGCAAGTCTTGCTATCAGGTGAATCGTATTAAGCTGTTTTACCATCCAGGATGTGTAAGCAAGCATAGGATTTATGATAAAAATCAAGAATTGGTACCGTGTTCTGGCCCATTTGACAGATTTACAATTGAAAGTGAAGCAGACATGAAGAAGGCATCGGCAGTGGCCGGGGGCGGCAGGGACAGGCTAGGATCTACAGGATCTACAGGTTCGTTTACGACGCCAAGTAGTGGAAATAGAATATCAGGAGCGAGTGGATCATTGACTATTGACATAAAAATAGATTGGCTGGTAAAAGTTGTAAAAGAAATAAAGGATGAAACAGCATGTAAGAAGGAAATTAAAATGATGGTCAAGGAAATAGTTCGTGAAGAATTGGGAAATGTTAAGCAGGAACTGCTAGAAGAGCTGAAAAGAATGATACAAGGAGAAGTAAGTGGATCAACAGGAGGAATACAAAGGAGCTATAGTGAAGCGGTTAAAGAGAAAAAGAAAGAGAATGTTATAATTATCAAACCCAAGATTCAACAAGAGAGTGAAGTTACAAAAAAATTGATAAAAGAAAAGGTAGATATCAAAAACATGGCGATGGGAATAACAAAGCTAAAAAAGGAAGCAAGGGAACCAGTGATCATGGGTTGTGAAACTGGAGAAGAAATGAAAACGTTGAAAGCCACAGTGCAGGACAAACTAGGAGAAAATTTCGAAGTTACGGAATCACCGCAGATGAAGCCCAAAATAAAAATTATCAATGTCAGCGAAGAAGAAATGAGATTGGATGATGATGACTTAATAACTACAATCAAGAAGCAGAATAGAATTGATGCAATAAATGATGGATTCCAAATGTGAATAGTGAAGAAAATAGTTAAAGAAAAAAGAAATGATAATAATCAACTTAGAAGAAAAGAAAAAGAAGAAGGTTCGATAATAATTGAAGTAGATGAAGAAACGCATGAATTGATGTTGAAAAAAGGGAAACTAAATGTAGGATGGAGAAAATGTCCTATATTCAATCACATTAATGTTAAAAGATGCTTTAAATGCTGGGGATACTATCATATTGCAAAAAACTGTACGCGAGATGAAACATGCCACAAATGTGCGGGAAATCATAAAGCGATTGAATGTACGGCAACAAAGAAAAAATGTGTAAATTGTATGTTTAAAATTCGAACATACAACCTGAAGATAAGTGATGAACACGACGCCCTTAGCCCAGAATGTCCAACATTTAAAAGTGCGATACAGGAGGAGAAGAGGAGAGCCGGCTGGGAAGATGTGAAATAGCAACTACAGAAGGAAGCGGAAATAATATTGTATACAAACGCGCAAAGTTTGATGGCGCATAAAGATGAGATACAACATCAGATTATGAAGAAAGTAAATCCGGCATTCATAGCCTCATTATCAGAGACAAGATTGACCGCTGAAATTGAAGACAGTGAAGTGAACGTGCTAGGTTATAGTATAATTAGATGCGATGCTGAAAATATAAATACAGGAGGGGTTGTTTTATATATAAGGAATGATGTTAAATATGAAATAGTATTAGTAAAAAAATTAGAATCGAATTGTTGGTGTGCTGCGATTGAGGTGAAAGAAAAATTGTATAGAGGAATAATAATGGTAATATATCATTCACCGAGTGCATCGCATGGTGATTTCGTGAGATTTCTGGAGGATATAATAGAAGAGTTAATAATACGAGGAGAATGTATGGTAATAGGAGACTTTAATATAGATATTATGTTAGATTCGTTTTATACAAGGAAGTTACAAACGACAATGTTGAGCTTAGGCATGAAACAATATGTAAATAAACCGACGAGAATTACGAAAGATAGTAAAACAATTATAGATTTAATTTTTGCTAATAATAAAATAGAAGTGTAGGTAATGCATGAACCTAAAATAACGGACCATGCGTGGCTAAAAGTTGAACTGAATGCGAATAAATTTGATAATAAATACAGAGAACTTAGTGTTAGGAATTATAGAGAGTTTAATATAAATGAATTTATTAAATTAGTGAAAAATAAATTAGAGAAAAACCAAGATATGAATATCAGTGTGAGAGCGAAGAAATTTGTTGATAGTATAGTAAATGCGTTGGACGCTACAGCACCTAGAAAAAATTTTAGAATTCCGAGAATATGGGAAGGGAAAAAGTGGTTTTCGGATGAAATAAGAGAAGCAGCGGCCAAAAGGGATGAGGCATATAGGAAGGCATTGTATGTTGACACGGAACAAAATTGGTTGCAATTTAAAATTGAAAGAAATACAGTAGTTAAATTAATTAAGACAAAGAAGAAAGAATATTATGAAAATATGATAGATCTTAATAAAGAAAATCCGACATCTATGTGGAAAACATTAAAAGAAATAATTAGAGGCGAACCAAGAGGTAAGTGGGAAATAGAGAATATAGATTTTGAAATATTAGACAGCACTGAAGGATGCAATATAGCAGATAAATTTAATTTATATTATATACAAAGTATTAATAGTATAGTAAAATCTATAAATGAGAATAGAACTGGAAATGCATGTAAAAGAATTATTTATGTTATTGAAAACGAGGGAATTATGGAAAATTTTGAAATGATTAGTATAGAGCATTTACAGGAAATTGTTATGGGACTACCGAAAAAGAAAGGTACAGAGGAGGGAATAACTAGCGATATATTAAAGGCAGCATTTTGCGTAATAAAAGAGGAATTTGTTGATATAATAAATAATTCTTTGAAGGAAGGTTGCTGTCCAAAAGGTTGGAAAACGTCTACAATAATACCGATTCCAAAAATAGAGAAAGCTAGAAAAGCAAGTGAATTTAGGCCTATAAATATGTTACCAATATTTGAAAAAGTGTTAGAATTAGTAGTTAAAAAGCAAATTGAAACGTATTTGGAAGATAACTGTATTATAACAGAACATCAGTCGGGCTTTAGAAAACAGTATTCGTGTGAAACAACGATTCAAACAGTCATTGATGAGTGGAAATTGATAGTTAGTGAGGCAAAAATGATAGGGGTAATTTTCATGGATCTTAAGCGAGCCTTTGAAACAATAGATAGAGAAAGATTATTAGAGAAATTATATCAATATGGAATTAGGGGAATGGTTATAGAATGGTTAAGATCATATTTAAAGGATAGAACACAGCAGGTTCAATTTAACAATAAATGGTCTAAATTAATGACCACAGAATATGGAGTACCGCAAGGATCTGTATTAGGACCTTTATTATTTGTAGTATATATAAATGATATAATAAAAATCTGTCCAGAAGGATGTAGTATAAAAATGTTTGCAGATGATACGTTAATATATGTAACTGGAGAAAGCAGGAAGAATTCAGTTTGCTCGATTACTGCACGACATAGGCACTTCTTTCAATCTCATAGGAAATCATGATTTATTACATACGTTTGCACGATCTCAGCGTATTAAAATCGTAGCTCCGCGCGGAAGTTCCACTCCGAAAACGTCGACCGAGCGTTCGTAGTTGTACAGATGTACGGTAGACGAAACGAGCGAAACCGAAGATGATACGCTATTTGTATCCGCCGACAAGGACGAAGGTGACAAAACATTAACGAGCTACGCAGATTCTCCGACAAAGAAAAGGAAAGAATTGCTCGATTGGAAATTCGAAAAATGATGGAACTCGAAAAATTGTATTACAATCCCTCGCACTATGCCGGCTATTCGGCGACGGATAATTTATCGCGAGCCGCTAAACCGAATTTCTCACGTGACGAGGTCGTCGACTGGCTTAAATCGCAAGACGCATATACGTTACATCGTTTTAATAGAACGCTCAAGGAACGGATGTGGCAATATTTGATTCATAAAAATACACAACGCTACATCGATGTTTTGCAAGATATCGTTCGCGCTTACAATCATACCCGGCATTCCACCATCAAAATGCAACCTGCAGTCGTTACGAAGAAAAATGCGCGAATCGCGCGTGAAAATATGAATCGTCGCTGGAACGACAACGGCGATGGGGCGGGGAAAAAGAATCGCGGGCAAAAGGCTAAATATAACGTGCGCGATTTTGTGCGTGTCAGTAGAGCAAAAGTAGCCTTTGAGAAAGCATACAAGCCAAAACGGAGCGAAGAATTATTTCGAATTCACCGTGTTCTCGAATGGAGAAAACCGCGCGTATACGAATTAAGTGATTTAGCGGACGAAGTTATAGACGGGATTTTTTATGAACAAGAATTAGCGCCTGTTATTAAAGACTTGCAAAGGGAAGAATTTATCGTCGATCGTGTGATAAAAAGTAGAGAGCGCGGTAGCAATAAACAATTATTAGTTAGTTAGCAAGGATATCCTTCAAAATTTGATTCCTGAATACCCGTTTCGAGTTTAAAATCTTTTAATCAAAAATGAGGGAGGAAGGTTTTATATGATTCTCCCGAGTAATAGTTTTTTCCGGAGAATAAAACCACGTTTTTCACTACTGAATTGCCTCAACGTATAGACTTGCAAGGACGTTGGGAAGTAGCACTCACGGAGATTCAATTTCCGACTAGCTTTCTTCATATACGCCCTGGAGAAGGAATTATAAGATTTATAAATATTCAAGAATACACGATAGGTTCCCAAAAAAAGAAAATCAACGTTAGAAAATCTGAAATACCATTGGTATTACTTGAATATACCCGATCTTATAGAAGCTGTGAATTATTCTGCAAAATCCGCGGGTTCGCATATCCTTTAGCAATTTAGTGCTATTATCGGACGCAAAATTATTATGAAACTTTCCTGCGATGTTACGAAATGCGATATGATTTATTATGTAAACCTATCTGAAAAACTTTATGGAATACTCGGCTTCGATACACACAATAAGCTCAATGTTAATGTTGTGAATCATTTATCGTTATGGCTTTTTAGCGAAACCGACTTCGGTATACAGAATGCCGATAAGAAACATGATAAAATTGAAAATAATACCGGTACATCAGGCGTTTTACCTTCCTGGATTTATGACGATGTTGAAATTTATACATCGCCATTTTACGTATTTCCGCACGAACGAGTAATAATAGCCGCCGAATCAGCTAGTTTGTTGCGCGGTATTCCCGACAAGCTCTTTGTCTATTGCGATATTTGCGAACCCTATATTACCGGTGATGTACAATCTCCTCTTTTGCGAATAGTCGCACTTGATGTTGGAAATGATTATGCGTTCGCGTCTACTCAAATAAAGCATTTCTCGCACTCTCAATACATTGCCCTGCGTCAAACGTCTTTTCGCATAATCGAGATAGATATAAGAGATCAACTAGGACAGAGTATACTATTCGAATTTGGAACGCTGACAGTAACATTACACTTTAAACGTATCGAGTAGATAACATAATAATATTAATAATTAGAGAGCGCGATAGAAAATTAATCGTTATTATTCGATGTATTACGATGAGTTACAAAACGGCGGCAGTCGCGGCGGTGGAATTCCGCGAGTTTTCGTGGGATCGTCCTATCAACGAGGTTACGGTATTGGCAGAGTTCTCAAAGGATTGTTCAGACGTGTATTACCTTATTTAACTAGAGGCGTACGGGCTGTGGGGAAAGAAGCTTTACGGGCCGGTGCTAATATAATCGAAGATGTTGAAAACAATATGCCGTTTAAAGTAGCGGCCAAACACCAATTTGAAGAATCGCGCGAGAATCTTAAGAGAAAAGCTAAAGAAAAAATAAGTAGTTTGATGAGGATCGTCCCGATTGCGCACATTACCGATCGGACACAACAATATTTCCCGATCGGACACAGGCCCGATCGAACACAATCCCGATCGAACACAGGCTCGATCAAACACAGACCCAATCGGACACAAACCCAATGGAACACCATCCCGATCGGACGCAGTATATCAGAAATGTATAGGTTTGGGTTAGGTTATATCTTCTGGAAGTGGAGCCCCCGTAGGGAGGGCGGAACATACTGCCTGCACGCATATACTTTTTAATGCGTAGTAAAGTTCCACATAGGTTTACAACTTTCCACGCGAAGCGAGGTTCAACGCAAACCTATGTGTCTAGTTTTGTGATAGTGGAGCCCCCCGTAGGGAGGGCGGTACCTACTGTGTCCATGCATACATTTTCCCATCCACACAATGATTGTAGGATGGACCTAGCTTTGCGATGAGGACTGTGTCCGATCGGGACTGTGTCCGACCGAGCTTATGTCCGATTGGAAAATATTGTCGTGTCCGATCGGTAATGTGCACAATCGAGACTCACTCGTTACATTTACGTCAGAGGTATCAAAAAAGCAAACTACTTGGAAAATCTACTCTCCAGAAATGTATATAATTTGGAAGGTATTTCCCCCGCATTCAAAAATCTGTCGGAGGGAGAAGCGCGTGGAGGATATTGTGGTTATCACGGATTTCGAAAATTCGGAATATTTCAATGCGCATTACGCAATGTATATAAATTAAAATATTGGTTGATCGAGCAAAATAATATCGCCAACGACGCTACGAACAATAGTACTTAAGCAACTCATGGTTCTCCGGATAATTGGAGTTTAAACGTCAGTGACGACGACAACGACGACGACAACAACGACAACGACAACGACAACGACGACGACAACGACGACGACGACGACGACGACGACGAAGACGACGAAAACGAGGAAATCAGTAAAGCGAATGAGATTTCCCGCGATAGAAATAAAATAGAGAAAAAAAATCTGCAAAAATTTGAGCAATTAATAGAAAAAGAAATAGAAGAAGAGAAATTTGAAAAATCTGAATTATCGTCGTTGATGGATAGTGACGAGTTTAAAGCAACTACTAATTCCGTTCAAGCAGACAATAAAAACTGTAATAAATCGCTTTCGCGAGACGGTCGTGGATAACTCGGTCGGGATCCGGGGCTCGTGAAAGGGTATCGAGAGACGAACGAAAGCAAAGTGAGGTAGAATATAATTTATTGCGTGTAAGTATGTGTGTATACAGAGTGAGTGTATGTGGATAAACGCTGTATGTGTGTGAGTGTTTGTAGTTGTGTGCGAGTGAGACGATAGGCGAGCGAGTGCGTGCGCGAACGTATAATATCCAAGTATGATGTACAATGTATCGAAAGTATGTGAGTGCGAACGTATAATATCTAAGTAGTATGTACAATGTATCGACAGTATGTGTGTGTGGCGAATGACGATGTGTGTGCGGCAAGATGCACTCGTGTATGTGTGAGTGTCGGAATCGGTTAGCGGTCGTGTCGGTCGCGGTGCATTCGAATTACATGCACGTATGCGCGGCGCGGAGCGCGATTTCGGCGATTCGATATAATATCGATTATACGAGCGGATCTTGATTTCGGCAGAGTCCGCTAACTACCAGGCGATAATTACGGTCGGGCCGGTGGGCGGTCCTTAGACGCGCCTGTATTGATTCGGTTGCGTCGATCGATGTCGCGGCAGGATTAGATCCTCCCCCTTGAGCGGGATTTAGCGCGCCGTATTAATGGCGATTCCGATGTCGTAAATGGCGGTGGCGGAATTACGGTCTGGTCGTGAGTAACGGTTTGTCGTGTCGTCCGGGATAGCCGGTCCGTGGAATTCAGGAGTGCAACGGCTGACGGGAACACCCGTCAATGGCAGGGAACTCCCTACCACTGGTAAATCGTCGTTGCACTTAGGTGGACGGATTATGTGAGGCGTCGAGAACTCTCGGCGGAGGTTGAGTACGTCCAACCCCGTTTTCCTCTTTTATTAAACGGTCGAAAGGATCGCTCGTGGAGATGCCGCGAACTCTCGGCGGAGGCTGGGTACTCCCAACCCCGTTTTCTCTCTCCTTAAGCGTTTATAGGATCGTAGCGGATTTTCCAGGCGTTGTACTGACTCTGGCGGTTGCGGAAGATCTGGTCTCGAGATGTGAAATGTGCCCTTATTTATACCGCTTTTTCCGGCGGGTGCGCGTGCGTAATATGCCTGACTGTTTTACGGCATATTGTTTAATGTTGGACCGCCGCGCGCGACTCGGGCGGTTTCGGGAACGGTCGATACGGTTACCCGAGCGCGGCGACGGTTCCCGGTAAACAACGCGTCTTAAACGGCGGTTACAAATTCGAACGTCTTTCTATCTCTTAAAAATGGGCGCTCGGCGCCTCCGCATTATGCCCGACCGGTGTTTATCGGGCGGCGGATCGACGGCCGGGTAACGGTGGAGGGATGCATCGTTACAAAACTCAACGCTACAGACCAATACGACCAAAAACACAATACCGAAAGAAGTAAATACCGAAGTTATTGAATATATTGTTGCGTCCCTGCGGGTCGTCTGTGACCGTTATTCCTGAATCTGCTGTACCCGTCTCCGGGAGAACGTTGCTAAGGGTTGTTGTTAAACAACGGCGTTCATCTAAAGAGAGATCGGCCATCTTAGAGTCTCGCGACGGATGCCATTCCGGGCGGACGTATTCGAGATTACGATAACCGTTATAGTTCTGTGTTCCTTGTATAATAGTGTTCTGTGTTATTATATTAAAGTTCCTTTCGTTCTTTCAAAGGAGTGTTAATTATTTACTTGCGGTACGCGAGTGTCGGTTGTGTCACGCGGATTCGAGTTATATCGATTTCGATCCGCGGACGCAACAATATAATACCGCTCGTTCGTTCGTCTCCTTGTCAAAATAATGAACTCTCGCGAAATTCTACAAGCATTACGTCACATCAATGTCAGACATGTGGGAGTTTATCCAGCCGAGAGTCTTAAGAGTGTGGACGAGGTCGATAGCCATCGTCGCTAATACGGATGACCACAATCGACCTGGAGAACATTGGATCGCCTTCTTCCTCGACGAGCATGGTACAGCCACCTACTTCGACAGCTACGGAATACTACCCTTGCTCCCCGGATTTCTCCTCCGACTTCGTCGAAACTCCATTATCCATCGGTGGAATATTCAACAATTACAAGGAATTTTTTCTCAAACATGCGGACAATATAGTTGCGTATTTTTATATTATATGTGCAACAGTTGTGATATTAATCGGTTTCTTAGTCATTTTACCGAAGATTGCGAACATAACGATCGTTTAATCGTACACTTATTTCGTAAAATTTTTCTTTGCAAGAAAAGAAACAAGTGAAAAATTATACGCTATACGTTTCCGTGTTTAATCCTGTAACTTGAATTGTAATACGATATAGAAAATAAATGATCTACTCCTGGTATGTAATATTTTAATTATAAGTAATAAGAATATTGATTTATGAAAAATTAATATCAATAAATGTGGGAATTTTTACTTAAATTATTAAATTTTTTTCATCTCCCTCTTTCCTTTTACAGTATAATGTTCCAAACATTTGAACTTTTCAACTGTTTTTTATTATCCTTTCATTGGTTTTGGTAACGTAACTTTTTTCGGTGCGGCAAATGCGAAACTCTATAGAAACTAAGGAAATAGCCATAAATGAAACTAACTAAAAATAAGCAGTGCTAGAATAAGGAAACTTTTCCCCACTTTATTGCCCTTTTGGAAGTGGGGGGATTATGTATAAATTCTTATTTGCCATAAAGAATCCAACATTAGTTTTCCGTCTCTTGAAATTTTTTGTGTACAAAGTTAAGTGAAGTTCGAGTGTGCGAAAATGTGTGTCGCCGATATTCTAAGAAAAATTACACTATTGTGTAGTGTCACGATACCTCAATTTGAGGCTAAAAAATATCTCGAGCAAATATCGGAGGAGGAAGACAATGAAAATAACTACCGTTTATTCAGAAAAACTTCAAGATATGTACGAGCGCCGCAATAGGAATATTATTTTGCTTAGGACATTTTGGTGGGGATGCCCGTCTATCAAGCATAGCAGGCGAAATTATAGCAGCGCGCCTAGCTAAGGAAAAAACGTCGGATAATGATATCGGCGGATTTACGGCGCATCTTCTAATGCACTACTATCGACAACGGGCGTTAGGTAAATATATTTTATTTATAATAATAATCATTGCATAAATGTAGTGAATTTTAATTTATTTTTTATTTTAATAAAACTTTTATTTTTGTTAAAAATAGATATGCTCGCTTTCAAATATAGGGGCCGTGGCGAGAAAACGGCCAGCAGAAGAGGGCCTAGCAGGACCATCACGAAGGCCCCCTGACCAGCCCATTGAAATTATTACGTTATCGGGTAAAAGTAGTGGTACTAAGCCGGTTCTAACTTAGGTCATCTGAGGGGGGATGAGGGGCGAGGGAAAATCGGCGTGGGGGGTATGACGTAACGCGGGGGGACCGCGGCGAAACCGGTAGGCGAAGAGTCCGCGGAGAGGGGGGAGGAGAACCGCGTCCTAACCGGTAGGCGAGGGACCGCGGAGAGGAGGGGAGGGGGACCGCGGCGAATTCGGTAGGCGCGGGGTCTGCGAAGAGGGGGAAGAGGCCGCGGCGAATTCGGTAGGCGAGGGGTCTACGGAGAGGGAGAGGGGGCGGCGGCAAATTCGGTAGGCGAGGGTCCGCGGAAAAGAGGGAACGCACGCGTCCGCGAGTAGGTGCGAGAGAGATAGCGCGAGGCGTCCGCAATGTGTGGGAGAGGGATAGCGCTAATGATATTCTATGGGCGTGGGAGAAGGATAGCGTGAGCCGTTTGCAATGTGTGGGAAAAGAATAGCGCTAATGATATTCTATGGGCGTGGGAGAAGAATAGCGCGAGGCGTCCATATGAGCGTAAGACAAAGATAGCGTTTGCATGCACGTGGGAAAAGGATGACGTTCGCGAGAGAAAGAGATAAAGAGAGATATAGCGCGAGGCATGCACGCGTGTAGGAGAAGGATAGCGCATGAGTAGGAAAAGGATGACGTTCGCGAGAGAAAAAGATAAAGAGAGAGATAGCGCGAGGCATGCATGCATGCGTAGGAAAAGAAAAGAAGGAAGCTGTTATAGCCCGAACAGGCTATACATGAATTATTAAATATATTATTCTAAATACATACTATTTTATATGATTGCTCAATGTGTAACGCGAATACAGATCACGTTACGAGTGTTGACCGAACAAAGCGCTGACAACACGAGCCACGCGCGAAGCCCGAGCGACCGTGCAATCATTTCATTGCGAAAACGCGGAAATCAGGGCAAGCAAAAGAAGGACATTGCGAAAATGCAACGTAGAAGTTCTACTTAAAAGCGAAATAAAAAAGAATAAAGAAATTGCGAAAGTGCAAGCAAAGAAGTCCTAGTTAGAACTTCTTAACTTGCATCCGGATATTGCCAAAATCAAGCGACACACAGCCTTGTCGCTAAACGACCCCCCCCCCCGGAAGCCAAGGGGAGTTAATAAAAAGGCCCACCGCTAACGAACAGCGGGCAGTCTTTACCATTAATATTACGCGGGCAGTCTTCATCATTAATTAATATTACGCGGGTAGTCTTTATTCCTCAATAACTACCAAACGCGGGCAATCTTTATTCCTAATTACCCCCACGCGTGTGAAATCGCTAACAGTCGGCAGAAATACATACAAAGAAGCGAGAAGTGAGTCTCGAGACCGAAACTCGACTCTAGACACGCGCACGACAAGATATCCGCTATCGCGATACGCGACGCGAGCGAAAATGCGGGAACATTGTAAATAAGCCAAACCACAAATAAAGCTGATATTTATCTATTTATTTAATGTGAAAAGTGTCTGAATTATTAAAATAAAGTTAGCGAAGTTCTCGGGCGGAGCCCGAATTCCTAAATTCCTTCCGGCAAACGATCCCAACTACCGTGCCTCTCCGGAGGCACAACAAAGCACATAAATAAATGACACTTTAATTATAATAATAATAAGTTTATTCAAGTGTGTATATAATACAAATGTGTGTGCGTGTGTATTACAAGTAATAATAAAAAATAATAAAAATAAAAATTATTATAAATAATAAAAATATGAAATATATATATATATATTGTTGCGTCCGCGGATCGAAATCGATATAACTCGAATCCGCGTGACACAACCGACACTCGCGTACTGTAGGTGAATAATTAATACTCCTTTGAAAGAACGAAAGGAACTTTAATGTGACAACGCAGAATACTATTATACAAGGAACACAGAACAATAACGATTATACGTCCGCCCGGAATGGCATCCATTGCGAGACTCAAGATGGCCGATCTCTCTCTCGAAGTCCGCCGTTGTTTTACAACAATCCTTAACGACGTGTTTGAAGATGATCTCTTAGAGACGGGAGCAACTTCAGGATTAACTACCACAGACGACTCACAGGGACGCAACAGTTCTCCCCCTCTTCAAGATTGTCGTCCCGACAATCAGTGGGTTGACCGTTGTCCTCTTCTTTCAAGGCGTTGACTCCGGGGTGCATTAATGACTTTCTGCTCTACCCTGAGCTGCTGCAACACGTCACCGAGCGCCATTATTTGCCGGTCCCAATCACACACCCTCCAGGAATATACAGGATACTGCCATCGAACCCTCTTCATTCTTGTCAACTTCAGGGTACCAAATCAGTTTCTTGCTCTACCTTGAGCTGCTGCTACAAGTTACCGAGCACCGATATTTAGGTCCCAAACGACTCCAACAAATCTTTTCACTGCTTAACTTGTTCTCCGCTCCTCGCTCGACTTGTAGAAATATCCCATGCTGCCGCTTCTCAAGAAAGAAATCTTCGGACATGAGGGGGGTATCTACCCGTGGACCCACCGTCCTTCTAAGAGGACACAAATCCCTGTCTCGGCATTCGCCCTTCGTCCCACGGGAAAACCACGGTCAAAAACCGGGGAGAGACAGAGTCTTCAAAAGAATTTTCTTCTTCTTTACAATTGTTGTGCCTCTAGCCGCTAAGGAAGAGGTCTTTTGGGATTTGTACGCCCAAAGGATTAGGATCCACGCTCGAAATAAAACACTCCCGGACGTTAGATATAATTTAGTATATTTTTGCAAGATTTAATAAACTTTCCTTTATTCGCGATTATAATAGTCGGGCGCGATACGTACGGTACTTCGATAATATTGAGCGAACGAGTAGTCAGCGAATAGTCTCGCGAAGTGCATCTCGCGCTAATTATATCTCATAATTAATTAGGTCGTTGATTGGGGAGGAGTGTGGTGTCCCTGACCGGAGCATGTCTCGTGCTTCACTTGTCAGTCTGTCTCGTCAGCTGCTTACTCAGCTTCCAAAAACTTGACCGTGACTTCCTTCTCTTCCTTCACGTATCTTACTTTTATTTTATTAATATCCTTTTATTACTTTGCTCTTTCTTAATTATCTTTCTTTGATCTCTTTTCTAATTTTAATGCTTTGCTTTACTCAGCTCTTTCTTACACTTTTCTGTGTCACTTTATTGTTTTATTCTTTAATATATTAAGAAATTGGTCGGGTTACGACATCCCTCCCCCTTTGGAAAAAGAAAATTAACTATACGTGAATTTTCGTCTACATATTTTTTCGGTATACATTTTTCGCATTTTACAATTGTTTCTTATATTTACTTTATTTTAATATAACATCGCAGTGTTAGTTATCGCGGTGTCGGTTTCTATCTCAGTTGTTCTATTCGATCCGCTTGCGGTGCCGTAGATGTGCTCTTGAATTATTTTCGGTTTGCACATCGGATTTATGTTAGTTTCTGATAATTTTTTCTTTTCCGTCTTACATTTTTTCTTAGCGTATATAATTGCTATTATGGTAATTGTTATTATTATTGTTATTCCTGTGCAACTTGAAGCTACGGGATATATAATGTGTCCGTTAGTAGGGAAATAATTGTTATTTAAGTCTTCGTTTGTGTCGTCAAGTCTTTCGCTTAGGTCCCTTAATTCTGTCGGGTTTCTAATGACTTATCGCAATTTTATCGGTCTAATTTTGTCCAATGTTTTTTCGTTTCGTTCGTTGTGTGTTATCGTAAGATTGTAGTCTGGTAGCTTTGTCTGTACGATCGTTATTATCGCGGGCTTTTTTGTCCGTATTATGACGTCTTGTGTTGTTAGTTTACATTTTTCTTTTAATGTGATTTGTCCGCTTCCTTTTATTTCTATTTTTCGCGTTGCGTCGTTTTTGCACGTTATTTCGATCGGTTGGTTTGCTCGTGTAGAGTATAACCATGAGTTCGCATTACTCAGCGCTATCCATATTGCTGTATTCGTGTGTATGTGTCGAATATTACAATTGTTTGTGTATGTTTCTAATTGTATTCCTTGTATGCCTATCAGTATTGAATTCATTAGCCTTTGAAATGTGGCTGGCGCATTTTTTAATCCAAAGGGCATTCTATTGTATTCGTAATGCCCGTGAGGTATGGAAAAAGCAGTTTTGTCGCCTACTTCCATCGGAATTTGGTGGTATCCGGATGCTAAATCCAGTGTTGTAAAGTACTTGGCGTTTCCCAGCTGATCTAATATATCAGTTATATTCGGTAGGGGAAATGAATCTCCTATAGTTAGATCATTTAATTTTCTGAAATCTACGACTACTCGTAATTTCGGTTTTCCTGACGCATCGGCTTTCTTAGGGACTACCAATAACGGTGCGTTCCACTGACTCGTGCTTGGTCGGATTATTTTATTTCTTAACATTTCTCGGACTTGTCGATTTACTTCCTTTTTATGCTTCTCCGGCAGGCGATAAGGCCGTACGTTGACCGGTGAGCTATCTGCTTGCGTTGCAATCTTATGCGCGACGGTATCTGTGCATGTCAGTGGTTCTCCTTCGATATGCATCACGTCGTTAAAATCCTGGCAGATTCCATTATTGTTTTCTTTTCTTCTTTATTTAAATGTTGTGTACGTAATAATCGTAATACCTTTTCACTTCGCGGAATTACTTCCTCTTTATTTAGCGTTCGTATTACGTTAATTTCTTCTGTTTCACCTCGATTGATTTCCTCTATATTTATGTGGTATCTTTATTTCTCATATACTACATTTATTTGACGCGAGTATATTGTTGCGCGGTATAGTTAAATTAATACGTCTTATCGTTTCGGCGACCGGTAGACGACTCCCGCTCCGAATCGTATTAGCGACGGGCCCAACACGCACACGCACGCGGTCGAGGCATGTCACCTGTATGTCGATCACGTGATTGAGCGTTCTCAATACTCCCAGAATCTAGATCCCACACTCGGCCATCCTGGTCAAGCATCTGTCCTCAGATGCGCTCGTTACATTTCCTTCGTCGGAAAACTCGTCATCATATGGGATCCAAGGTTTCATATACTCGGCTACCGTTACGGTCTGTCTGGGTCCCTCGTGCTCGCCGACCTTTTCGACGATGTATCGGTCATTGCGTAGGACTTTTGTAATCCGATATGGGCCAAGGTATTTCCTTGCAAATTTTAATCCTGGTTTCATTTGTGTCCTCTTAATCGCGACTAATTCGTCCCGATCATAACGCCTCGCATCCCTTCTGTTTTTATTAAAGCTTCTTCTATTGTCCCGCTGAATCTTCATAATATTTTCTTTGGCCTGTCTTCTAATTTCGTCGCGTCCTTCCTGAAACATTATTATCCATTCGTTTTCGATTATTTCTCTTATCTCCGGATTACTCTTGAGTCTCATGTGTGTTCCAAACATTAAATTAAACGGTGACGCACGAGTGCTTCGACTGGGCGTCGCATTGAGATACTTCTGTGCCACGTCTAAATATTTGTGCCATTCTCCCGGACTTGATGCGGACAATTTCGTTAGTAACGAGATGACCGTACGGTTTACCCGCTCGACCTGTCCATTCGCTCTCGGAACGCCGGTGGTAATTAGTATGTGTTCGATGTTCTCTTCCTTACAATAACTCTCAAAGTCACACGACGTAAACGCTGTCCCGCGATCCGAAATAATTCGTCGCGGACTCCCGAAAATAACTGCTTGTTTTTGCAATCGATCCAATACTTCGGTCGTGTTGGTTGTCTTTGTAGTATAAAGCCACACGAATTTTGTGAATGCGTCGATTACAACGAAAATATGATTGTAATTCTTCCTTGTTGAGGGCAATGGTCCCAAATGGTCGATGTGATACACGTCTAACGGTAAATCTCCCTTCGCGATAGGATTCAGCAGGCCCTCTTGCTTGCCCTGCTTTCTCTCTGATAGTATGCAGCTAACGCAGTTACGAATAACCTTTTCCACTTTGGAACGCAAGTCCCTGAGCCAGTAATCCCTCCTCACGAGAGCCTCCGTCTTGCCTACGGCAAAATGACCGTTCTCATGGGCCCTCCCAATTACCTGCGATTGCATTGCTCTCGGAACGACTAGACGTAAGTCGCCGCCTTCACACTCTTTGAACAGAAGGCTGTTCTTTACAGTGAAACCATCCACCTGCTGACGCTCCGCAGAGTCGAAGATATTTCTCAGTTCTGGATCTTCCCGCTGAGCCTTTCTCAACCTCGCGATGAAACCGTCCTCCTCTTCGTCCAACAGCAAACACACGGGAAGGGGACTACGGCTGAGAGCGTCCACATGCATCATGCTTCTACCCGGTCGGTGCTCAATCTCGTACCGGAACTCCTCCAACAACAACGCCCATCTCGCAACTCTCACGCACAAATCTCTCTTACTCATCGTCATAACAAACGCTTGACAATCTGTCACAATTTTAAATGGTATCCCTAACAAATACACTCTAAATTTTTTCAGGGATTTGACTATTGCGAGCACTTCAAGCTCGTAGCTGGTGTACCGCGCTTCCGCAGCTGAGGTTTTGCCGCTCGCATAGTACACTGGATGCAGCGCACCGTCCTCGCTATCTCGCTGTAGCAAAATCGAACCGTATCCATACACACATGCATCCGCATGTAACTCTGTATACGCTCTTACATTATATAACCGTAAAACAGGCTGACTACTTAATATCGTTTTCAATTGCTGAAACGCCTCCCGCTCCTTCGCAGCAAATTGACACTCTACATTCTCTCTCAATAGATTTATTAATGGCCGCGCAATCAGAGAATACCCCGGTACAAATTTACGAAAATATCCCGTCAAGCCCAGAAAACTCTGGACTTGCTTGACACTTGCGGGTTCCGGAAACTTCATTACGGCATTGGTTTTATTTTCTGATGGACGGATACATCCTTTCCTCACCATGTACCCAAGATATTCCACCTCTTCCTGCAGGAAACGACACTTTTCCCAATTCAACAACAATCCGCATTCGCTCGCCGTACGCAACACCAGCTCGAGGCTCCGCAAGCCACTCGCATAATCGGTCGATGGTATGATCAGGTCATCCATATATATCAGCACGATTTTAGCCGCGATCAATTCTTTGAAGACCGCGCGCATGAACCTCTGGAACACCGACGGAGAATTACACAATCCGAAGGGAACCCTCAGAAATTCATACTGCCCACCGGATACGACAAACGCTGTATATTTTCGACTGCTTTCCTCCAATGCGACGTGAAGAAACCCGTTTCTCAAATCGAGCGTGCTGAAAATTTCTGCCCCCTGCAGTTCGTCTAACTGATCCTCTATTAAAGGGAGAGGATAACGGTCCTTAAAAATCTTTTTATTAATCAACCTGTAATCAACGCACAGCCTAGTCGATCCATTTTTTTTTCACTAAAACTATCGGGCTAGCGTATTCTGAAAGAGATGGCCGGATTATACCGTTATGTAGCCATTCGTCAATTTGCGTGTTCACAACTTCTTTTTCTGACGCGGACAATCGCCTAGGCCGCTGATATACAGGTTCATCGTCTTTTAAAATTAATTTCATGCTTACATCGACCGCGCGCGTCGCAACCGGCTTATAATTTTCAATCATTCGTTCTACATCCCATCTATATTCGTCATTAACAATACACGTTACATCAGTTTCATTCGCTTCACGCACGTCATTAATCATAAAAATTTCCGGCAATTCAGAATCGCATGTAATATCGTCTTTGAGCTTTGAAATTGTGATTTTACCTTTCTTAATATTCGTCTCTACGGTGTCCAAGAAATCATTTCCGATTAACAGATTATGCGATATCAGCGGATCCGCTACCACATGCACCGTCATCGGATACGAATGGCCGTCTATCCCTACTTCGCTACGAAACTTACCGAGTGTTCCGCCTATGCCCGAGCCAATACCGCGAAATCGAGTTTTGTCACCCTGCAGAGGCGGCGCGCCTACCTCAACGTAACTCTGCTCGCGCATTAATGTTAGATCGCTACCCGAATCAATCAACGCAGCCACATCGCACCCAAACAACGAAACACTCTTGCAGCATCTTTTTTGAGCCGCCTGCCCAACACCGCCGACACTCTCTGCCGTGTTTGCTTCCCTCGTCGCAGATTGATTCTTGGAACACTTCGCTGCAATGTGTCCAAATTCGCTACAGCGAAAACACCTTATGCCGCGACTCTTAGACGGACACTTCGCACTAACGTGACCCTGCTGGCCACAATTATAACAGCATCTGTCACTACTCTGCGCCTCCTTTCCGTCGATCTTCTGGAATCTGAAACTCCTGTCGTCGAATCTCCCACCGGAAGCGCCGTTCGGTTGTCCTCTGGGTTGAATAGTAATCTTCTCAAATGCCTCTAGCAATGCTATCGTCGATCCGAACCTCTGTATGCGGGCTTGATCCCGTAATGCTGGATCCGATATACCGTCAATGACGTAATCGAGAATCTCGTCATCGGGAACAGGAACGCGATTAGCCAATATTACCTTGTCATGTAAATATTCGCTGAATGCCTCGCCCCGTCTCCAAGTTCGGTCTTCGAATTGTTTCCTCATGGCGACCTTGCTTCGCCGATGCGAAAACATTGCCTTCAGCTCTTCCAGAAGTCGGTTGATCGGCAACTCGATATGCTCCGATTTCGAATGGAACCAATCGAGTGCCTTTCCTCTTAGCCGTGATCCAATCAGGACTCTCGTCGTGTTATTATCGAGACCGTACGTCGTTTTGAGAAGCCCGACTTGCTTCGACCACTTGTCGTACGTGTCGGCACCTCCATCGAAATAACTGAGTAATTCGGCTATTATGCTCACGTTAGTCCTTGAGGGAATACTCGGCGACACTTCTCGTCTCAGCACAGGCGCAGGTGCATTCTCTGTGTTGCGCCGCAAAAGTTCTATCTCGTATCGTGCCAGATCGAGCTCACGCTGCATCAATTCTTTCTCCTTTCGCATAAGCTCCATTACTCGCTGCATTGTGCCGTCCGCGGATACCCTTGGTTTCGTCGGTGTCAAGCGATGTCGCGCACGCTTATCGCTGCCGCTGCCGTCGTCACCCCCATGGAGGTCACTCGTCCTTCCGTCGTCATTTTCACCCTCACCGAGAGACGCCTCCATCCAGGCACCTTCCGGATCCAGCGCCATCAATTTGCCAATCAGCTCGGCCTCCGTTCCTCCTGTGCTCTGCCCAAGTGATTTTAATATATCTTTTAGCTCGGCCACCGTAAAATCACTTGCGTTCTTCGTCGCTCGACTAGCTTTACTCATGTTTTCGGTATACCGTTCCGTACACCTTTCGTCTTGTAATCGTCTTAAATCGTCCTTCAGTCGCCCCTTATCGACTTTGCACTGTATTGCTTCTTCGTCTTTAACTCGTCTTTATTCGTCTTCAGTACACCGGCACGGCGGCTGTCTCATATCGCTCGATTATCCAACCGCATTCACTCGCGATCCCGGCTGAGCCCCAAAATTGTGGTATCTTTATTTCTCATATACTACATTTATTTGACGCGAGTATATTGTTGCGCGGTATAGTTAAATTAATACGTCTTATCGTTTCGGCGACCGGTAGACGACTCCCGCTCCGAATCGTATTAGCGACAGGCCCAACACGCACACGCACGCGGTCGAGGCATGTCACCTGTATGTCGATCACGTGATTGAGCGTTCTCAATACTCCCAGAATCTAGATCCCACATTTACTTGCGGCATTAGCATTTCGATTGTGTTATCCGTTGTATTTATAATGCTGGCTGCACATAGGTAATTCGTAGGTTCTACTAGGCAATTACCTATGAATATTCCTGGTATCGTTTCTTCTGCCTTTATCACGCCTATCGTATTCTTGTCAGTAGCGACCTGTATTATAGTTTCGCTACGTGGTTTCAGCGTCATTTTTAGATAGGGGTAAAGCTTTAAGATATGCTGTCCTACCTTTAATTGTTTTGTTTTATAATTGCAAGTGGCTTGATGTTTTCGTAGGAAATCAACTCCTAGTATTCCGTCATATTCTATCGGAAAATCATCCTTAACAACGTACATAGTGTGCTTGATTCGGCGCTCTCTCAGAGTTATTGTCGCCTTAAATTTTCCAAGTGTACATATCTTATATCCCGTTACGCCGGTGAGCGTTATTTTTTCTTCTTCTATTAACGTTTCGCCTTTTAAATGTTTCACTTTAATTAATGATATTGCGGCTCCTGTATCGAATAGTAAGTTTATTTTTTCGCGTTTCGCTTCTCGCATTGGTAATGTGACGAGGTCCAATCCTGTCTGTATATGCGGCATATCTTTGAAGTGTGATACTTGATATTCCATTGCAGGTCGGTGCGACTTTCTTTCGTTCCTTTCCTCCTCATCGCTACTTGGCGTTGGGTTAAATTTCTTTTTTCCTTGCTCGCTATTCTTGCGGTTTTTATTTTCCGGTCGCGAATTATATTGTTTGATTCGGCTCGATTGATCTCTATTGGGTCGTCCGTGTAATAACCAACATTCTTCGCGATCATGTCCGGATTTCTTGCAATAGTGGCAATATTTATTAACCGTATTTACGCGGGGTTGTCTATCGGGTTTCGGCAATGAGAATCGATTTGTGTATCGGCTAGTTCAACAATCTCGGCCGTAATGCCCAATTTTTCCGCATTTTTAACATTGCACGTTTATTTTATTTTCTTGTTTATAGGTCGGTGTGAAATTTATTTTGCTTCGCGTATCGGTCGCGGGTGGTCCTTTAACCTTTTCTTCCGCGCTGGCCGCTGCTATTGCTTCTTGCAACGTAGCATATACTCGCGATCGAACAATTGTTTTAATTTCGTCCTGCAATCCTATCTGGAAATTCTCTAAGGCTTGTTGTTGTATTATTTCCATTATTGCGCGTTTATTATCTACTGTATGATGTCGTCCTTCCATCATTGATTCGTATAGCTCCATGGCTAATTTGTCTGCTCTAAGTCCGTAAGTTCGTGCGCTTTCTCCGTTTTTCTGTTTTAGCGTATTGAATTCGATTTGTAGATGTGTCGTACTCTTTTTACTCGCATAGCAGACCTCTAATTCATTTTTTAATTGTGCGAAGTCTCGAATTTTTCGCGTTTGGAAATCTAGCATCGCTCTGCCTTTTAATTTCGTGCATAATACTGCTCCTAATAGCGTTACTTCATCTAACGGGTCGATGTGTTCTACTGAATATGTAGTCGCGCTCAAAAATTCTTGTAATTTATTAGGTGATCCGTCGAATTCCGGAATCATTCCACGAGCCTCTTTTAATGGTAAAAATCCGCGTCCTCTTCGATGTCGTACGTCCTCGGATGTGAACTCGTATACGGTCTCGGTTCTTTCTCCCGGCGGAGTTCTATGCCCGTTGTTTTGTCGGGGTTGCGGTCCTCTAATTTTCAAATCGTATATCTCGGCATGCATACTTCTAATTTCTCGTCTAATTTCCTCTCTCATATCCCGCAATATTTCCCTAAAGTCGTCGGCTGCTTCGTCCGTTTTTTTCTGCGGTTTGTGCTGAGCTTGCGCGTTTGATTGTGTCGCGTTTCTGATTGCTTCTTCTTGTAATCGCCTAATTCCCTCATCGATATCTTCGGATGTGATGGGTTGCGATGCGGAAGCGTTTGAGTTATACATGTCTCGAATGCGATAGATTTCGTCGGGGTCAAAGATACTTGAATCGTATGACGTTAGTGAGAATTCGCGGCGGTGTGTTAGTCTACTAGACGCGCTTATTGATGATTCGACCTCAACATCTAGTTCTATATTGTTCGCTATTAAACTGTTATCTAATTCGCCAAATGGAAATTCGCGTTCGATTACAACGTTTGCTCCGAGTTCTGGTTCGGACAAATTCTCGCTTGAATTTAATGCGCTTAGATTTCTTCGTACGTTATCGCGTATATCCCGGAGTGCTTCTACTGCTACTCTTATAGGGTTTACTGCGCTATTTCTAATGGCTCTATTCGCTGGTTCGCTAAATAGCCACGATTTATTCGCTACGCTTTTCTGTGGTGCGTTTCGGTTTTCCGACATTCACGCGTTTACAAATTTTGATTTCTCGACTTACAATAATACGATGAGCAGCATTCTCTCGTTCGATGTCGGCCGTCGGGCGTTGATCGTCGCGTGCTGTTGAGATAGGTCGGTGCGCCTTCTCAGGTTGCGCTTCTCGTTGTCGCCTCGATATACCGGGTGTCTCGAAGTTCCTGCTAGACTTCCTTTTCCCTCGGTTGTAGATGTCGACTGTCTGACGGAGTTATCCTTGCTGTCTCTCGTTCTGTCGATTCCACGGAATTTTCTGCTTCGTGGACCTTTGCCGGTGTTGATCTTGTTAGAGCTGGCGTATCCCACCGCTGCCACCAATTAATGTTGTGTCTCTAGCCGCTAAGGAAGAGGTCTTTTGGGATTTGTACGCCCAAAGGAATAGGATCCACGCTCGAAATAAGACACTCTCGGACGTTAGGTATAATTTAGTATATTTTGCAAGATTTAATACACTTTCACTTATTCGCGATTATAATAGTCGGGCGCGATACGTACGGTACTTCGATAATATTGAGCGAGCGAGTAGTCTGCGAGTCGTCTCTCTCGAGTCGTCTCCCTCGCGAGGTGCATCTCGAGCTTATAATATCTCTTAATTAATTAGGTCGTTGATTGGGGAGGAGTGTGGTGTCCCTGACCGGAGCATGTCTCGTGCTCCGCTTGTCAGTCTGTCTCGTCAGCTGCTTACTCAGCTTCCGAGAACTTGACCGCGATTTCCTTCTCTTTAGTCACGTATCTTACTTTTATTTTATTAATATCCTTTTATTACTTTGCTCTTTCTTAATTATCTTTCCTTGATCTCTTTTCTAATTTTAATGCTTTGCTTTACTCAGCTCTTTCTCACACTTTTCTGTGTCACTTTATTGTTTTATTCTTTAATATATTAAGAAATTGGTCGGGTTACGACAGGTATACCGTACACATTGTCCACCGCATAATCGCTGGTATCGAATCTGTCGACGTTGCGCTTTATATTCTCATATACATCTTCACACTCGATGTGATATATGAGACTGTCGGTGTCGGTGTACATGACTTTACATTTCTCTCGATGCATAGGTACCATGTAATCGTGGTGAAACTCGTACAAACATATCTTGGATATGTCGAGTATACACATACCCACGTATATTGGTTTATTAAATTTAAGTATATTGGTTTATTAATTTAATTTATTCGAGATTGCGCAATTCAACGGCGATCAGATTCTCCGAAAACACGCTTCTACTTCGAAAATTTGGTTTTGCGACCATCGCCTCTGCGCCATATCTTCCATCCCAATGTGTCACGAGCTTAATATTAACTGATTTATTAATTGATTGATATTATTGACTGATATTAATTGATTGCGCACATTTTCCATCGTTTTGCCAAATACCGCATTATTCATTAATTTATATAAATTTTTTTCAAAATCATTTCTCGCGAGTGTTCGGAATTGTGTATTGAGTTCGATATAATTGCGAAGTCATGGAGACTGCGAAAACTGTAATATTCGATGTGTTTTTGTAACTCGAAGCCCGTGTCGCGTGCATTGCTGTAGGTTGCGGTAATGTATTACGTAACGCTTCTTAACATATAAGGTTGCGAGCAGCTTATCCTGCCGCTTAGCAGGTGGTTTGTCGCGTGTCGGGCAAAACGGTAGGTCAGTGTGCGCATCCTGAACACGTTGCGGATACTCGAGATCGACTTCATGGATGTACCCTATGAGTCTTTTGGGCGTTTGGTGCGCGGTTATACGCGTAGTTATATCCTAGTCCGCAGTTTTTAACCCAAAGTTATAGGTAGAGAAATGAATGTGTAATTTATCGAAAATATATATTTTATTGGGTTCTCCATTTACAATTATGCCGGTTCTCTATCGTAATTTCGATTTTGGGTTTGATTGTTATTATTTAATAGTAATTTGCGTGCTTTTCCTCCTCGTCGCTTTGTCTGTGTCGCCGCGTCGATACCGATTATAATAGGACTCGTCTGCGTGGCGATACTCTCCTTCGCAGGGGTGAAATTAGCGGTGGAGGGTACCACTGAACCGGAGGCGTGGTACTCCGTGGGCGACCAATATCTGGCGTGATTGGTCGGTCCCTCTTGGTGCCCTGCCCGGTGGTGGATTTCGGCAGGCTAGCGCCGAATAGTGCCAGTAGCCGGGCCTCGGTCTTCTTTTTCTCCGGTAGCGGGGCTCCTGGAGCCGGTGGTTCGTCCCTGGCCGAGGTTGGACTGGCGCCGAGGGTCAGGTCTACCGTGACCAGAGGATGCGTTGACTGGCCGCCTGCTGCTGGCGGCGGTCGAACGCCGGATGCTGGAGGCGACCGAGCGCCTAAAGCGGGAGGCGAGCGAGCGCCTATTCGTCTCCGTTTAGCCGATGTTAAATGGAGCGGCGTTGGGCGAGTTTTTCGCCGGAGGGCGATTTCTGCCACTGTGGGCAGCGTGCTGGCACTTTTAGTCCGTGGCGTCTTGGCGGCGTTGCGGCGACTGGCGCCGTGGCGTTTGTCCAACGTTTTAGGAAGTTCGTTAGCGAATTGCGCTAGGAAGTGAGGCGTCTGGCGCCTATAACTTTCTTCGTTCTTTCTCTGCAGGGGGTCTGTCCTATATTCCGGCTGGACGGCTTTCTACTTGCAGGTTGGCCCGGGCGCCTTGCGCCGCCTAGCGGTGTTGCCCGCAACTACGCGCGGACGCGCTATATGCCCGCCGGACTGCTTTCCACATTTTTGTTGTCTCAAGCGCCTTGCGCCGACTAGCGGCGCCTCTCGCACTACGCGCGGACGGACGAGCGCTTGCGAGAAACGATAATACTTCGCGAATATCGTGTTATCGCAATTTTGTGGTTGCCGTAGGCCGCCACATTACCCCCTTCGTTGTCTTTTAGTCCGGTGACTGGAAAGGTACAGTTTTGCGTGACATTCTGCCACTCCTTGTCTTTGTTTCCGTGGGTGCTGGGTCTTTCTGCTTTTCCTGCTGTTTTGGTGTTGGTATCGGTTCCGAATCCGCCAACATGTACGCAGGTTTTAGCCGGTCTGTAGATACGTGGACGGCTTTTCCGTTAATCCGTAGTTTGTAGATTTTCTCTGTTTTATCGCGGACTTCGTATGGGCCATCATAAGTTGGCTGTAAGGCTCGGGTAGGTACATCGTGTCTGAAGAATACATGCGTCGAGCTCTTTAAGTCCTTGTATTGAAAGGTAACAGGGGTTCCATGTCTTCTAATCGGTTGTGGTCGTAAGTCTTTCATTGCTTTTCTTAGTTTAAATAAGAAATCGTTCATGTCGCCCGTTGTTTCCTGCGTTTCTTGTAGGAATTCGCCTGGAAGTCTTAGTGCCTCTCCATATACCAACTCAGCTGGCGTTGCGCGGAGATCTTCTTTAAAAGCTGCTCTGATTCCCATCATGATTATGGGTAAAACGTCGGTCCACGCCTCTGTTGCGTGGCATTTGATAGCCGCTTTCATTTGGCGATGGAGGCGCTCGACCATGCCATTGGCTGCAGGGTGGTAGGCTGTCGTGTGAATGTGCGCTGTGCCTGTCAACTTGGTTAATTGTCGAAATAGGTCAGCTTCAAACTGCCTTCCTTGATCCGTTGTAATTCTCACTGGTGTGCCGAACCTTGCGATCCAATGCGTAAACAGATTTCGAGCCGTTGCTTCTGCGGTTATATCTGCCATCGGTATAGCTTCAGGCCATCTTGTGAAACGATCGATTACCGTGAGGCAATATTTGTACCCTCTTGATAGGAGTAGTGGTCCTATCAAGTCTATGTGTATATGTTCGAATCGTTTTGTTGGGCCTATGAATTTGCCTACAGGGGAATGATTATGTTTGTAAATCTTTGCTTTCTGGCAATTGATGCAGGCTCTTGCCCATTGGTGGCAATCCGCCTTAATCCTTGGCCAGACATATCGTTCTGCAACCAATTTTGCTGTCGCTTTGGTTCCTGGGTGCGAGAGGCTATGCAAAGATTGGAAAACTTGTTTCCTGAACTGTTTGGTAACAAAGGGGCGTGCAACCGGTGTCGAGACATCGCAATACAGCTTCGCGCCTGTTCCAGGTATCTGCATTTTCTGAAGTTTGAGTGAAGAGTTCCCGTCTAACATTCCTTGAACTTCGGTATCCTCCTCCTGTGCTCTCGCCAATTCTTCCAAATTTATTGCGGCTTTGATTTCTACAATTCTCGACAAAGTATCGGCGACAGTGTTGTCTTTACCGGAGATATGGCGGATATCGGTAGTGAATTGCCCGATATACTGTAAGTGTCTCGCTTGCCTGGGGAGCTGTGCAATGGATCTTGCTGGAAGGCGTATGTTATAGGCTTGTGGTCCGTAAATACCGTGAAAAATCTCCCTTCGAGCATGTGGCGATAGTGCTTAATTGCGGCATAGATCGCCAAGAGCTCTCTATCATACGGGCTGTACTTTTGCTGTGCCGGATTCAGTTTTTTGCTGAAGAAGGCTAGTGGTTGCTACTCTTCTCCGTCACGTTGTTGTATTACTGCCCCTATGGCTTTGTCAGATGCATCGGTAGTCAGAGTTATGTCTGCCTCTGGTTTGGGATGTGCTAGCAGCGTTGCTCGGGCTAGACTATCTTTACTTTTGACGAAAGCTTCTTCTAACTCAGCGTTCCATGTTATCGGTGCCCTCTTCTTTATTTTTGGACCGCTGAGTAGGCCATTTAGTAGGAACTGCTCTTTTGCAGCACTGGGGATGAATCTGCGGTAGAAATTCAATGTCCCCAAATACTGTCGCAATTGTTGAACGTTCTCTGGTTTGGGAAAATTTTTGATTGCTTCTATTCTTTCGGGTGGAGGTCGCGTTCCCTTCTCTGAAACCTCATACCCAAGAAAGAGCACTTGACTGGCCCCGAAAACACATTTAGCCGGGCTCAATAATATTCCATTTTCTTCCAATTGTCTGAAGAGTTCACGTAGATGTTCCTCGTGTTCCTGTTCATCGTCGGACGCAACTAAGATGTCGTCTATGTATGCGTAACAGAATTCCAAGTCATTTGTGATCTCGTTGATAAAACGCTGGAACGTTTGTACCGCATTGCGTAGACCGAACGGCATAAATAAGAACTCAAAAAGGCCAAAGGGAATAGTGATGGCTGTCTTTGGTACATCGTCAGGGTGTACCGGTATCTGATTATATGCCCGAACCAGATCTAATGTTGAGAAGACTTTCTTGTTATGGAGAGTCTGGGAAAAATCCTCTATATGAGGTATCGGATAGCGATCCGGTATTATCCTGGCATTTAGTCTTCTGAAGTCTCCTCACGGTCTCCATGTATCCCCTTTCTTTGGTACCATATGTAAGGGGGCTGACCATGGGCTCTTTGATACCTGAATAACCCCTTCCTGTAAAAGAAAATTGAATTCTGCTTTGGCGGCCTGGAGTTTATCGGGGGCCAATCTACGTGGACGACATGCTTCCGGAGGGCCGTCGGTTGTCTTGATAAAGTGTACAGTGTTGTGCTTCACTGTGCGCATCCTGGCAGTAGCCCTCGTTATGTCGGGAAATTCTGCCAGAATCCGGTGGTACTTGTTCTCAACTGCCAAAACCTTTATGGATTCCGTCACCCCTAATTCTGCTGTGCCTTTAGCGTGGAGGTTTGTTTTTCCGTCTAATAGCACCCCTTTTTGTAGATCGGGTAGGAGGTGGTAATACGCTAGGAAATCAGCTCTGATGATGGGTGTCGTGTCGTTGGCGATGACAAAGCGCCATGGGAATGGTCGCCTTAACCCTATCTCCGGTTGGATGGTGATCCACCCATATGTTGCAATTATGGAGCCGTTCGCTGCAAATAGCTCGTAATTCGTAGGTGTGACGTATCCGGCTGTCATCGAGCGGGGAAATACGCTTACGTCTGACCCTGTGTCCACAAGGAATCGTCTCTTGGTTATCTGGCACGTCACATACAGGCGGCGGGGTTTTAGGGCGGGTCGACTGGCCGCCATCAGCGACTGCCCTGCTCTTTTTCCGAGATGTATGTGCACGGCTGCGTGCATTTTTTTGCTTTGTCACCAAATTGATTATGGTAAAAACAGTGTCTTTTGTCATAATCCTTTCTTTGATTGCGACTTTGGCTCCGTTTTCTATCATGTCGTCTATCTTTCGACCTGCTTCTAGTCAGATGCGTAGAGAGGGTAGCAACCCTTTTAGTCAGTGCTTGAATTTGCGTTTCAAGCGATTCTTTTGGCGCAGTGGTAGCCGCCACTACTGCTCTTGATGACATCTCGTGAATGCGATCGGCGTGTTCAGCGACGTCGTTCAGGCAGTCTTCCGCTCGTGTGGCCAGGATCATTTGCATCTGATTAGGGAGCCTTCCTAGCCATAATATGCGTAATAGCGAGTCGGGAACATTATTTGCGGCCAGTGTTCGTAGATGCCTCAAAAATTGTGACGGTTTGCGATCTCCGATTTCCTCCAGTTCTAGGAGTTGTCGTGTGCGTTGTTCCTGGGAGACTGACAACCGCTGGATTAATGCCCTTTTGATAGCCTCGTACTGGTTTGCGTCAGGAGGATGCGTAATAATATCCTTAACTTCTTTGATCTGTCGTGAATCTATTTGGGAGAGTACGTATGAATATTTGGTGGTATCTTGTGTGATACCGCTAAGTATGAATTGCCCTTCCAGCTGGGCGAACCACAGCTCGGGTTCATCATTCCAAAATGGCGGTATTTTTATTGCGAGTTTATTTACGGCATTTTCTTCGTTCGCATTCATTGTTTCTACCTTATCTGATCACGTCGGGGTCACCAATTTATGGGTCTTTTGGGCGTTTGGTGCGCGGTTATACGTGTAGTTATATCCTAGTCCGCAGTTTTTAACCCAAAGTTATAGGTAGAGAAATGAATGTGTAATTTATCGAAAATATATATTTTATTGGGTTCTCCATTTACAATTATGCCGGTTCTCTTTATCGTAATTTCGATTTCAGGTTTGATTGTTATTATTTAATAGTAATTTGCGTGCTTTTCCTCCTCGTCGCTTTGTCTGTGTCGCCGCGTCGATACCGATTATAATAGGACTCGTCTGCGTGGCGATACTCTCCTTCAGGGGTGTCCTTCGCAGGGGTGAAATTAGCGGTGGAGGGTACCACTGAACCGGAGGCGTGGTACTCCGTGGGCGACCAATATCTGGCGTGATTGGTCGGTCCCTCTTGGTGCCCTGCCCGGTGGTGGATTTCGGCGGGCTAGCGTCGAATAGTGCCAGTAGCCGGGCCTCGGTCTTCTTTTTCCCCGGTAGCGGGGCTCCTGGAGCCGGTGGTTCGTCCCTGGCCGAGGTTGGACTGGCGCCGAGGGTCAGGTCTACCGTGACCAGAGGATGCGTTGACTGGCCGCCTGCTGCTGGCGGCGGTCGAACGCCGGATGCTGGAGGCGACCGAGCGCCTAAGGTGGGAGGCGAGCGAGCGCCGTGCGATGGAGGCGACCGTGCGCCTAAGGTTGGAGGCGAGCGAGCGCCATGCGGTGGAGGCGACCGTGCGCCTAAGGCTGGAGGCGAGCGAGCGCCTATTCGTCTCCGTTTAGCCGATGTTAAATGGAGCGGCGTTGGGCGAGTTTTTCGCCGGAGGGCGATTTCTGCCACTGTGGGCAGCGTGATGGCGCTTTTAGTCCGTGGCGTCTTGGCGGCGTTGCGGCGACTGGCGCCGTGGCGTTTGTCCAACGTTTTAGGAAGTTCGTTAGCGACTTGCGCTAGGAAGTGAGGCGTCTGGCGCCTATAACTTTCTTCGTTCTTTCTCTGCAGGGGGTCTGCCCTATATTCCGGCTGGACGGCTTTCTACTTGCAGGTTGGCCCGGGCGTCTTGCGCCGCCTAGCGGTGTTGCCCGCAACTACGCGCTGACGCGCTATATGCCCGCCGGACTGCTTTCCACATTCTTGTTGTCTCGAGCGCCTTGCGCCGACTAGCGGCGCCTCTCGCACTACGCGCGGACGGACGAGCGCTTGCGAGAAACGATAATACTTCGCGAATATCGTGTTATCGCAATTTTGTGGTTGCCGTAGGCCGCCACATACCCTATAGGCGAATCGAGCGCGATCGATGATTTATCAAAATCGGATACGTCGTCGACCCATCGAAAATCTGCATAGGGCAAGGGTTGACACATTGTCCATCCGTACAAATTATTTACATCAAGATACGTGAGATACGTTGAAGGTTTCGATGGATCGTACGATTGCATATACTTGTTATTAGCATGTGCGTATCTGTTGGAACATTAACTCAAACCACCGCGTATTCCGCGTTCGATAAACATAACCATGTCGATATCCGTAAGCAATTCGAATGTAATATTCGTATGCTTCAACATGGCGTCCCACGTGTATCCGGGAAGAGTGTAGTAATACGCGGGGTCGAGCCCATAACTTTTAATACAACTCTCGCGGAAATTTTCAAAAATGTCTGCTAATAACAAGACGTCAATTTTGAGATACAAGTCGCTGTATTCGCCCAGCGTTCGAATGGAGAACCGCTTCCACACGTTCTCGGCGTGCGCGTAATCGCTCTCGGATATTGTGTCACCGGTTAAGGAACTGTAAAATGATTCGCGCGGTGGTAAACACGTATCTTGTAACCTGTCGACGCAGTCAACATATTCGTACGGAAAGACGCCCTTCCGTGATAATAATTTGAAATCGTCGTTTGGTAAATTTAGAAGTTTAGATTTAAAAATTTTGAGTTTGTTCAAGAATGATGCCAATTTATCGAGACTAGCTGTGAGAAATTTATACGAATCGATAAAACGCAATTTAATATGATGTTTTGATTTCTCTTCGGTAAGTTTAACATTTTTCGTAAATGATATATATTTTTCCTTTGTTATCGGAAGTAACTCGATTCCCTCTTCGAACGCTGTAGCTATTTCCTTGATAATGAAGTGCGCGTCGTAACCGGATAAATTATGAAAAACTATTGGAATGCAAAAAGAATCTTTATAATTTAAATTGCAATTTGAATGCGCGGGACCTCTGTATCGCCCGGTCAGATGGCAATGATCGCGTACGCGTGTATCGTCTTGTACAAATGGTTTCTCGCAAATGTGACATTGTGTCACGCTATGAAAATTTGCCTATTCATCTGATGTTAAATTTACTATGGGACATTAGCTGATAAAATAATTTTTACACGATGCGCCAAATTTTTTAGTTCTTCGACGAACCATGATATGCAATCGATATCGCAACGGGAATGATATGCGGATAAGGAATCACTGTAATTCAATCAATGTAATTAATAATCGAGTATTGAAACTTTATTCTTGAATTAATTATTTTAAAAAATTCTAAAAAGATTGCGTTTAAAACATTGATATTTGGCAGTAAGGGAGTACGGAACGGCTTCGCGGTATAGATGCAACGTACCTGAGGCAGAGCGGCGCGCGCTTGGTTACGGTTGCTAGTTGAGGATCTCAAGACGCAAGGGGGGCGCGATAGGCGTTGACTCTCGGAAATCGGCCGAAATGTGCAGATTGTGGCATGCACTGATCTAATTAATTAAGAGATATAATAAGCGCGAGATGCACCTCGCGAGACGACTCGCTGACTACTCGCTCGCTCAATATTATCGAAGTTCCGTACGTATCGCGCCCGACTATTATAATCGCGAATAAGTGAAAGTGTATTAAATCTTGCAAAAATATACCAAATTATACCTAACGTCCGGGAGTGTCTTATTTCGAGCGTGGATCCTAATCCTTTGGGCGTGCAAATCCCAAAAGACCTCTTTCTTAGCGGCTAGAGGCAGAACATTAATTGGTGGCAGCGGTGGGATACGCCAGCTCTAACAAGATCAACACCGGCAAAGGTCCATAACCACGAGGCAGAAAATTCCGTGGAATCGACAGAACAAGAGACAGCAAGGATAACTCCGTCAGACAGTTGTAACGATGCACCCCCCATCGTTACCCGGCACGTAGCCAGCCGGAAGTCTGCCGCCCGGCGAACACCAGCCGGGCAGTGGCAGAGGCGCCTAGCGGCCTTTTTTTAATCTCTCAAAACCGCGGTTGTGATAAACAACCATACGGCCGTTATACGGCCGCCGTTGCGCCGAAGACCGAGCATCGCCGAGCGCTGCCGGAAGGTCCCGAGCGTCACCCGCCGAAACTCCGCGTCGTTTCGCTCAGGGGAAGCGACGCGTTTACCGTAATTTACCCGCCGAAAACAACGCGTCGTTATCCCCACCCGGGGGCGAACGACGCAATTACCGATAGACGCTCGGGTATAAGAAGACAGCGTTTCGGCATCTCGGGACCAGAACGATTCCTGAATCCGCTCGAGCAGTACGCTCCGAGATACCAGAACCGATCCTGAAAATCGTAGCAACGACGGAACGTGAGGTTGACGTGTTCGCAGCCTCCGCCGAGCATTCTCGGCTTCCGTGCAGTCTCCGAACTCCTGACACAAATCCGACCGACTCAACGAGAGCGGAGTGTTCGCCGCTCTCCTCGACTACGGTCTATCATTCGACCGCTCCAGCTAGCCGGACCGTGGGTTTGCGAGTTCGCTGCCCCGTCGAGTTTTCTCGACTCCGCCACGCTATCCTCAACTCCGCGAACGGAAGCAGGGACGGAGAGTTCTCCGCCCGGTCGAGGGTACTCGATCTCCGCTCGCATTCCCCGACCACTGGGAACACGCGATTAATCCCGCGATCACGATCGGAGCCATATTAATACTAACGAATTATAATTATCGCGCCGAAATACCTATCACCTGCTATTTCATTATATTCCGCGCGCCGTCAAAATAAACACGGCCTTGCCGTATACGCGCCGACCGACCGCGCCCAATTTCTTGCGCGTCTCGCGCGCCGTCAAAATAAACACGGCCTTGCCGTACACGCGCCGACCGACCGCGCCCAATTTCTTGCGCGTCTAGCGTGCCGTCAAAATAAACACGGTTACGAATATTATAAGCGGTTCGATATATATCGAACATCGCGCACCCAATAACGAACGCACATTGCATCTAGCGCGTTGCATCATCCGCCGCGCGCTCACTATTGTAAATCGACCATTGCCGAAAGAGGCAAATAAAGACAATATCTAAATCTTTCGTGTGTCTCACCTTTTCACGAGCCCTGATCCCGACCGAGTTTATCCACGCACTCGCGAAAAGTGATCACGTTACACAGTCGACACCTACAACCGAGGGAAAAGGAAGTCTAGCAGGAACTTTGAGACACCCGGTATATCGAGGCGACAACGAGAAGCGCAACCTGAGAAGGCGCACCGACTTATCTCAACGGCACGCGACGATCAACGCCCGACGGCCGACATCGAACGAGAGAATGCTGCTCATCGTATTATTGTAAGTCGAGAAATTAAAATTTGTAAACGCGTGAATGTCGGAAAACCGAAACGCACCACAGAAAAGCGTAGCGAATAAATCGTGGCTATTTAGCGAACCAGCGAATAAAGCCATTAGAAATAGCGCAGTAAGCCCTATAAGAGTAGCAGTAGAAGCACTTCGGGATATACGCGATAACGTACGAAGAAATCTAAGCGCATTAAATTCAAGCGAGAATTTGTCCGAACCAGAACTCGGAGCAAACGTTGTAATCGAACGCGAATTTCCATTTGGCGAATTAGATAACAGTCTAATAGCGAACAATATAGAACTAGATGTTGAGGTCGAATCATCAATAAGCGCGTCTAGTAGACTAACACACCGCCGCAAATTCTCATTAACGTCATACGATTCAAGTATCTTTGACCCCGACGAAATCTATCGCATTCGAGACATATATAATTCAAACGCTTCCGCATCGCAACCCATCACATCGGAAGATATCGATGAGGGAATTAAGCGATTACAAGAAGAAGCAATTAGAAACGCGACACAATCAAACGCGCGAGCTCAACACAAACCTCAGAAAAAAACGGACGAAGCAGCCGACTTTTTTTTTAGCCTTAGCAGGGAGGGGAAATTCCTTTACGCATTTCCTGCCCACATTTCAGTGGGCAGGGGTATGTGGGACTCCCCCCGGGCCTAAACAAACGGCCCGGGGAATACCCACTAAACCCCCCCCCGTGGCGCCAGGCTCCTACCTGGCGCTTCCCGGCCCGACGGCGGGATGTGCTTACGCTCTACAACCACCGCCGGGCCACACATGCGCTTCCCAGCGCCCCTCCTCCGTAACCCTACCTCAGGGCGCGCCCTCTGGCGCTTTCCTCCAATGGGTGATCAGAGGGTGTAGGGGCTATTCCACCTCCATCCTCTGATCACCCCCTTTCTCACCTGCCCCTTGGGCAGTCGAGGGCTCCGGGACGGAACACGCCCCGGAGGGATCGGGCTCCTGCGTCCGGCCCAAGGCTCCCCGAGGTACCTCGGATGGCCTCCCCCCCTTTCCCTTCCCCGCCCGAAGGGAGGGGTTACACCCCCTACCCCCCAAGCGATGCTCGGCGGAGAGCCCGAGCTGCGAGGTGGCCGGGCTTGCCACACCGGTAGCATAGCCCGGACCGATCCTCCCCTCCCGTGCACCGCTGCCTGACGTGGCCGATCGCCAGGCAGCGGAAGCACTGCAGGGGGCGGGCGCGGAGCACCTCCACCTGTGCCCACGCGCACCCTCCCGGCCACCGCCAACCTCCTGACGAAGGCCGCGGGAGCCCGAACCCACATGATCCCCGGGCCGGACGAGGACCTCCGAATCGCCCCGACTCGGAGATCCCCGCCCCCCGACCCCCCGAGGGCCATGAGGGCCTCTCGCGCCTCCCCGAGGGTCACCGAGCTGTCCAGCCCTCTAAGTCGCATCTCCGCGAACTTAGTGGACCGGGCAACTCGGACCCCAGTCCCCTCAAGGACCCCCCTAAGGCTCTCCGCTAGCCTGTCCGCCAGTTCGGCGGATGTGAGAGGCTCCGGGTCCTCCTCGCGGGCCCTGACTGGCCTGGGGATCTCAATCAGGATCCCCCCATTCATGGCCCCCCGAACACGCGAGACGACGATGCCCAGACCCGGGAGGTCTATACGCTCCCGGGCCCTGATCATCGCCGCGTCCACGGACAGCTCCGCACCCTCCGGTGCCGACAGCATGACCGCTGCCGGACCCGGAGGCCGGGGCCTCCGCACCCTTGCCCTTCCCGCTGTGTCGGCCTGAGTGGGGACCGGCCCTCTCCTCCCTCTACCGGACGGCCTTCCAGGCCCCGGGGGAGGGGGTTGGGCTGGGGCGGGTCTCCTGCGGGTCCCGCTTCCACCCCCCTTCCACCGCACCAACTGCGCCCACGTCTCCCCCGCTCGAGCGGGAGGGAGCGCTGCAGGGGGTGCCCGCTGGGCCCGGTCGGGGTTGGCGGGAGGGGCCGCAGCCTTCCTCCCCCCCTTCCGGGACAGCCGACGACTTTAGGGAAATATTGCGGGAAATGAGAGAAAAAATTAGAAGTATGCATGGCGAGATATACGATTTGAAAATTAGAGGACCGCAACCTCGGCAAAACAACGGGCATAGAATTCCGCCGGGAGAAAGAACCGAGACTGTATACGAGTTCACACCCGAGGATGTACGAAATCGAAGAGGACGCGGATTATTACCATTAAAAGAAGCTCGTGGAATGATTCCGGATTTCGACGGATCACCCAATAAATTACAAGAATTTTTGAGCGCGACTACATATGCAGTAGAACACATCGACCCGTTAGATGAAGTAACGCTATTAGGAGCAGTATTATGCACGAAATTAAAAGGCAGAGCGATGCTAGATTTCCAAACGCGAAAAGTTCGAGACTTCGCACAATTAAAAAATGAATTAGAGGTCTGCTATGCGAGTAAAAAGAGTACGACGCATCTACAAATTGAATTCAATACGCTAAAACAGAAAAACGGAGAAAGCGCACGAACTTACGGACTTAGAGCAGACAAATTAGCCATGGAGCAATACGAATCAATGATGGAAGGACGACATCAAACAGTAGATAATAAACGCGCAATAATGGAAATAATACAACAACAAGCCTTAGAGAATTTCCAGATAGGATTGCAGGACGAAATTAAAACAATTGTTCGATCGCGAGGATATGCTACGTTGCAAGAAGCAATAGCAGCGGCCAGCGCGGAAAAAAAGGTTAAAGGACCACCCGCGACCGGTACGCGAAGCAAAATAAATTTCACACCGATCTATAAACAGAAAAATAAAATAAACGTGCAATGTCAAAAATGCGGAAAAATTGGGCATTACGGCTGAGATTGTCGAACTAGCCAATACGCAAATCGATTCCCATTGCCGAAACCCGATAGACAATTCCGCGTAAATACAGTAAATAAATATTGCCACTATTGCAAAAAATCCGGACACGATCGCGAAGAATGTTGGTTATTACACGGACGACCCAATAGAGATCAGTCGAGCCGAATCAAACAATATAATTCGCGACCGGAAAATAAAAATCGCAAGAATAGCGAGCATGGAAAAAAGAAACTTAACTCCGCGCAAAGTAGCGATAAAGAGGAAAGGAACGAAAGAAAGTCGCACCGACCTGCAATGGAATATCAAGTATCACACTTCAAAAATACGCCGCATATACAGACAGGATTGGACCTTGTCACATTACCAATGCGAGAAGCGAAACGCGAAAAAATAAATTTACTATTCGATACAGGAGCCGCAATATTATTAATTAAAGTGAAACATTTAAAAGGCGAAACGTTAATAGAAGAAGAAAAAATAACGCTCACCGGCGTAACGGGACATAAGATATGTACACTTGGAAAATTTAAGGCGACAATAACTCTGAGAGAGCGCCGAATCAAGCACACTATGTACGTTGTTAAGGATGATTTTCCGATAGAATATGACGGAATACTAGGAGTTGATTTCCTACGAAAACATCAAGTCACTTGCAATTATAAAACAAAACAATTAAAGGTAGGACAGCATATCTTAAAGCTTTACCCCTATCTAAAAATGACGCTGAAACCACGTAGCGAAACTATAATACAGGTCGCTACTGACAAGAACACGATAGGCGTGATAAAGGCAGAAGAAACGATACCAGGAATATTCATAGGTAATTGTCTAGTAGAACCTACGAATTGCCTATGTGCAGCCAACATAAATATAACGGATAACACAATCGAAATGCTAATGCCACAAGTAAGTATAGAGGAAATCAAACGAAGTGAAACAGAAGAAATTAACGTAATACGAACGCCAAAGAAAGAGGAAGTAATTCCGCGTAGTGAAAAGGTATTACGATTATTACGGACACAACATTTAAATAAAGAAGAAAAGAAAACGATAATGGAAATCTGTAAGGTTTTTAGCGACGTGATGCATATCGAAGGAGAACCACTGACATGCACAGATACCGTCGCGCATAAGATTGCAACGCAAGCAGATAGCTCACCGGTCAATGTACGGCCTTATCGCCTGCCGGAGAAGCATAAAGAGGAAGTAAATCGACAAGTCCGAGAAATGTTAAGAAATAAAATAATCCGACCAAGCACGAGTCAGTGGAACGCACCGTTATTGGTAGTCCCTAAGAAAGCCGATGCGTCAGGAAAACTGAAATTACTAGTCGTAGATTTCAGAAAATTAAATGATCTAACTATAGGAGATTCATTTCCCCTACCGATTATAACGGATATATTAGATCAGCTGGGAAACGCCAAGTACTTTACAACCCTGGATTTAGCATCCGGATACCACCAAATTCCGATGGAAAAAGGTGACAAATGCAAAACTGCTTTTTCCACACCTCACGGGCATTACGAATACAATAAAATGCCCTTCGGATTAAAAAATGCGCCAGCCACATTTCAAAGGCTAATGAATTCAATACTGATAGGCATACAAGGAATAAAATGCTTGGTATACTTAGATGACATCGTAATCTACGGAGCGAGCTTACAAAATCATAACAAGAGACTCATCGAAGTAGGCTACAGCCTCTTAAGCTACAGCCTGACAAATGCGAATTCCTACGAAAAGAAGTGACATATCTAGGTCATATAATTACGGAAAACGGAATATCGCCGGATCCATCTAAACTGGAAGCTGTGAGAAATTTCCCGACGCCTAGAAAAGTGAAAGATATCCAAGCTTTTATAGGATTAGCCGGATATTATAGAAAATTTATTGAAAATTTCTCAAAGATTGCGAAACTACTAACGAAACTAACTAAAAAGGAAAATAAATTCGAGTGGACTCAGGAACAACAACAAGCATTCGAAATGCTTAAAGAAAAATTAATGACGGCACCCTTATTAAAATATCCAGATTTTGAAAAGGAATTCATAGTTGTTCAAGATCGAACATATTTGCTTCGCGTTATTCGTTAGCGTTAGTTCTCATGTCAAAAGGCCGTGAAATTCCTGCGTGTTTACTTGTCGCGGTATCGCGGAAGGACGAGAGAGAGAGAGAGAGCCTAGCGCGTTCGTATGTTTTCGTTCGCTTTCTTTCGCGTATGTTTCGAATGTTTCCTGTCGCTCTCCGGCTAATTGCGTGATCATACTCTACGAGAGTGACCGAAAGGAATGTCAGTTTTTATAATTTAGTCCGTAGTTGCCGATCCTATTTGGGATCATCTACCGTTTAGTTCCTCTTGGAAGGCCGCACGCGACACATCGCATGAGCAGTGTCGCGAACGCAAGTTTCGCGTCTTTCGCCAGCGGCAGCGACATTCCGACCCGCTTGCCCTGCACCATTGCGGAAACGGCAGCGACATTCCGACCCGCTTGCCCTGCACCATTGCGGAAACCAAATACAAAGTGCGGGCGATTGAATCGTGCCGAGTGCACCGCCGCCGCGCTTGACTCTATATCGGCGGCCCTGCCCCGCGCTCGCGGCTCAGGGCGCGTTTCTATCTTCAGGACTCTGTGTCGCGCTCCATTCAGAGCAACTATTATTGTGACGATCGACGGGAAGACTCGCGTCTGAGGAGCGAAATCGCGATCGCGCTGGCCATCCCGCGCCCCGACACGATTTCCGCTCTCGCGTTACCGCTCGTTTACCAAGCCGGACATTACGTCGCAACATCAGTCGCTCGTCAAGATTTCCGTCAATCATCGGATTCGCGCCTCAGCGTACCGTCAGCTTCAATTCCCGTCGGCCGCCTCATGTAACTGTCTGTGCAATAAAGTATTCTGTCAGTGCCTGTTATACTTTGTGTTTCGTCATTCTCGCATCCCCTTCCGATCCGATAGCGATTCATATCGCGCAACGTTCCCGATCGCGTGCCTCTCTCGAGGCTTGTGCCGGTATTCGCATTCGCATTCTCGCGGCGCGGGGATCCTCCTCCGCTCGCGAACAATAGTAACAACCGACGCATCAGACTATGCAATCGGAGCGATATTATTGCAAGGAAAAATAGGCCAGGATCAACCAATAGCCTATGCCAGTCGAATACTAGCAAAAGCCGAACAAAACTACAATACGACCGAAAAGGAACTATTAGCAATAGTATGGGCCGTTAAACATTTTCGACCTACTTATACGGGACAAAATTTACGATAGTCACAGACCATAAATCGCTCGTATGGTTATTTAATGTAACCGACCCTGGATCTCGATTAATTAGATGGAGGCTAAAATTAGAAGAATACGATTACTAGATCATACACAAGGCCGGGACAGCGAACAGAAACGCTGACGCGCTAAGTCGACACGTGGCAGATATCAACAGCGTCGAGGAGAATGAGAGCCTCGACACGAAGATAACACGAGAATACACGGAAGACGAGAAGCCACGCATTCTATACGAATATCACGATGCACCTGTGGGAGGGCATCAAGGGAAAGAACGCATGATTAATCGAATTCGCCTAGTGCACAATTGGCGAGGAATGACAAAAGATGTCGAAGACTATATAACAAAATACGAATTTTGTCAAAAAAACAAATCGCGAAAAATTAAGGCACCGCTAATAATAACGGACACTACCGACAAACCTTTTGAAAAATGTGCTTTAGATATCGTAGGTCCACTAACTATTACTAATAATGAAAATAAATATATTTTAACGTTCTAAGATAATCTAACAAAATTTAGTAAAGCAATTTCGATACCGAACCAGGAAGCCGCGACAATCGCAAAAGAATTCGCGACAAAAATAATCTTTGAACACGGTATCCCAGAAAAAATATTAACGGATTAAGGAACAAATTTTTTAAGTGAAATATTTAAAAACACATGTAAACTATTAAAAATCGAAAAGATTCAAACAACCGCGTATCATCCGGAAAGCAACGGAGCGCTAGAACGATCTCACCGAACGCTAGCCGAATACCTCCGACATTATATAAATGCCGATCAAACGGATTGGGACGAATGGATTCCCTACGCGATGTTTACGTACAATACAACGCCGCACACGGCGACAGGGTTCACACCTTTCGAATTAATTTACGGGCACCGAGCAACATTACGGACGACATTGTCGCAACCGCCTAAGCCTACGATACATACGATGATTACGCGCAAGAATTAAAAGAAAAATTACGCGCCGCACAGCAAGTTGCAAAGGAGCATCTAAGAAATGAAAAAATAAAAACCGAAGAAAACTATGATAAAAAGACGAAAGAAATTAAACTTAAGGTAGGAGAAAAAGTCCTCTTGTATGACGAAACAGTTCGTCGAGGATGATCGAAGAAATTGGACTCCCTATGGACCGGACCATACACAATAATCGAAAAGAATTCGGAAGTGAACTACACGATAAAAAGGGGAAGGAAAATCATACGCGTCCACATAAACCGACTGAAACCGTTCATCGAAAATTAAAGAAAGCAGGAGGAAGAAGGATAAGAAAAAAAAACGCATGAATAAAATAAAAATAAAATAGATGATAAGGAAAACAAAAAACAAAAAACTAAAGAAGTTCCTAACTTAATGTCCTCCACGACCACGTCCAGCACCGCGACCCAGGTTCCACTCCCGCATAGCCTGAAGGAGGCCTGACCACGACCCACAGGACGAGGCTCAGGGTTGAGGAAACGACCACGACCCACAAAACGAGGCGCCGGATCCCAACGGAACTCAAGTCCGCGACCTCGATTGATATGGGGCGGCGGCGCGTCCACAGGCACTTCCGGCACAAACGCAACGTCACGATCGAGCACTAAATCTGGAAGAACCAGCAAGTCGACCTCGCGAACAAGCGCGGGCGCCGAGAGTTGATCGTGATAGGAACGAGCAAAATAGTCCGACAAGTCTGGCACGTCCACTAAAGGATATTGACTTCTAACAGAAGCCTGAGCAGCGCTAAAGAACAGCTCGTGGCAGTTAGGAGCCATAACAAGAAAATAAAAGCTTCTGCACAACACCAATCGTATATAACGCTCGTAAAAAACGACAGGACGACGTCGAAAGACAAACTGAATAAAAGAATGAATAAATAGCCTGGAGAGGGCTAGGTAAAACAAAAGTAGCTGCATATGCATCCAGAGAAAAAAGGAAGTGCACCGCATGATTCTAAGAAAATATTATAATATAATACAAAGCTTTCTATTACAGGAGTCTTATTGCATGGAGCACCTGCAAGGAAACCAAACCCGATACCCAAGAATTTAAAAAGAATAGAAGAGAAATAAAAAAATTTAAATATGGACCGGATATCTATTTCGAAAAATTGGGCAAGATAAGCCAAATCGAATCCACATGGAAAATGGTGATAAAACTAGACATCGCCGCAATGGACCATCGGCATGAACAATTGAAAAACTATATGGCACAGACGAGAGCTCTATGCTACGATAAACCATTGCAAATAAAAATGAAAGAAACCTGCCACAACCTGCTACAGATAGCAGAAAAGGACAGAGAACAAGCAGAAAAACTGCTGAAACGTCTGAAAATCGCGTACCAAGCACCCAGGAAGACAAAACGAGGATTAATCGACGGTCTAGGAACGATAGCCAAAACACTCTTCGGCACAATAGACGCAGACGACGAAAAAATTATAAAAGAGCAATTAAATCTCATGCAAAAAAATCAGCAAACGCTGCAACACGCGATGAAAAATCAGATTAAAATATTAAACGCAACAATTCCACATGTGGATAATGTTGAGAAAATTCTGCAAGAAAATGAAGAATAATTTCTAAATATAACAGAAGATGCGACAAGCCTGGATACAAGCAGAAGTCGGCTATGGACAACGAGAAGATCTCGACGAACACTTTATAATATTAAATGCCATAATAAAAGACCTAACAAACGATCTTACGGACATTATCGCGCATCTGACTAACGCGAAAGGAGGAGTAATCGACATAAGATTACTACCCATAGAAAGCATCCTAGAGAACCTCAAGGAAACAGCATCACAAATACCGCAGGGAACACACTTCCCATTTCAAATATCCGCAGAAAATTGGAAAACAATCGAAAAGTTCTTAACAATTACCGCCTATTACGATAATACAAATATATTTACGATTATAAAGATTCCGCTAATCACATACACCGAGTATGAAATAATAAAGGCAATCCCACTACCTACGCACAAATATAACAATACATTTATATTTATAGAGGTAAATCAACCAATAATAGCGATAGACGTAGATAGCCGAACATATTTTACGCCTGACGAAAACGATCTAAATAAATGCGTGCGAAACAATGATCGATATGTTTGCGAACAGAATTATCCCGTACATCATTTAGACGAAGGAGCGCTATGCGAAGTACAAGCATATGTACAATTAGAAACATACACAAACAATTGTAATATTCGACACATACACACGAATACAACAATATGGATAGCGCTGAGTAATGCGAACTCATGGTTATACTCTACACGAGCAAACCAACCAATCGAAATAACGTGCAAAAATGACGCAACGCGAAAAATAGAAATAAAAGGAAGCGGACAAATCTCATTAAAAGAAAAATGTAAACTAACAACACAAGACGTCATAATACGAACAAAAAAGCCCGCGATAATAACGGTCGTACAGACAAAGCTACCAGACTACAATCTTACGATAACACACAACGAACTAAACGAAAAAACATTGGACAAAATTAGACCGATAAAATTGCGAAAAGTCATTAGAAACCCGACAGAATTAAGGGACCTAAGCGAAAGACTTGACGAAACAAACGAAGACTTAAATAACAATTATTTCCCTACTAACGGACACATTATATATCTCGTAGCTTCAAGTTGCACAGGAATAACAATAATAATAATAATTATCATAATAGCAATTATATACGCTAAGAAAAAAGAGAAAATCGTAAGACGGAAAAGAAAAAATTATCAGAAACTAACATAAATCCGATGTGCAAACCAAAAATAATTCAAGACCATATATACGGCACCGCAAGCGGATCGAATAGAACAGCTGAGATAGAAACCGACACCGCGATAACTAACACTGCGATGTTATATTAAAATAAAGTAAATATAAGAAACAAATGCGAAAATGTATAGCGAAAAAATATGTAGGCGAAAATTCACGTATAGTTAATTTTCTTTTTCCAAAGAGGGAGGGATGTCGTAACCCGACCAATTTCTTAATATAATAAAGAATAAAACAATAAAGTGACACAGAAAAGTGTAAGAAAGAGCTGAATAAAGCAAAGTATTAAAATTAGAAAAGAGATCAAGGAAAATTAGGAAAGAGTAAAGTAATAAAAGAATATTAATAAAATAAAAGTAAGATACGTGACTAAAGAGAAGGAAGTCACGGTCAAGTTCTTGGAAGCTGAGTAAGCAGCTGACGAGACAGACTGACAAGCGGAGCACGAGACATGCTCCGGTCAGGGACACCACACTCCTCCCCAATCAACGACCTAATTAATTAAGAGATATAAAAAGCGCGAGATGCACCTCGCGAGACGACTCGCAGACGACTAGCTGACTACTCGCTCGCTCAATATTATCGAAGTACCGTACGTATCGCGCCCGACTATTATAATCGCGAATAAGTGAAAGTGTATTAAATCTTGCAAAATATACTAAATTATACATAACGTCCGGGAATGTCTTATTTCGAGCGTGGATCCTAATCCTTTGGGCGTACAAATCCCAAAAGACCTCTTCCTTAGCGGCTGGAGGCACAACAGAATCATCGTACGAACAATGTACATAATATGCTATGCTAAATACTTTATGATGTTGGTAATTTCTCTCTTCTTCCGTCTTCTCTAAAACACACTCCAAGTCGGCGTACACGACGAAAGAAAGTCGCTCTTTCAGATTACAGTTGTTGAACGTGAGCCACTTGTTCTTATCGCTCGGTAATCGGATAGCGCACTCGTTCATCTCTCGACAGTCCACCGTATGTGACTGTAACTTGTCGTTCGAGCCAAAGTAGTGCAAATATCTGTAAAAGAAATAATTTTTAATTTTTGTTCAAAGATTTCTGCAATTTATTAAATATATACGTACCGATCGCAGATATATTTTTGACCATTATGTTTGCTCAATTGCGAGGTCACAAGGCGGGATAGATTCTTGATCCACGCGAAATGTCCAACGTTGTTGTCTTCAATGTACAACAGGTTGACGTGTTTGTCTCTTTTCAGCTCACTCAGATGTATCGGGACAATGTTCTTTTCCTCGATACTATACCATATACATTGATTGTGATATCGTTGGCAAGTTCGAATTTTTTTATTTGATTCACAGTCACTGGAAACTCAATGTCCTGGAGATTCAGCACTGTCGTGTAATGAGGATACAAAGATTCCCGATAAACATGATCTTCAGCTGGGCATAAAGCGGCGACCTCCGCCCACGCGAAACACGCATTGTCATTAGATTGCACGTTTATTACCGCTCTCTTCATCGTTATTTTTTGCGGTAATTTAATGTGGCACCCCGCGCGCATTGGATTATATTTATTTATATTTACAGTTAAATCGAGTATTCGCGACAATGCCCACCCGCTGTCGCGTTCCTGAAATTCTTCGAGCGATGCTAGAGTGAGCTCGACAACGCGCCGCTCGTACCACTCGCGTAAATTGGATGTGCGAAAGAGTTCATAGTTTCTTGGTATTGATACTTTTATTTGCGCGTTTATCACCCGTCACAAATTCACCAATGAACACTGTATTAATTTTCACATTAAAGTGTTTTTTCAGCACGTTTTGCACGTGTTCGAGCACAATGTCTTTGGCATCCTCGAAAAATTGACGAGGCTCGATGTGATTATGATTTATAACCGCACCAGTTAATATGCGGCTGTCGAACACCGTATCAATTTCTCGCCAACTCTATTCCTGTTGTCGCGTACTACATCCTGCACCCGCATGTACAAAACGCCTGCGTAACGAGTTCTTCAATCCCTCGAGTCGTGCAATTCGAGCAATCAGCGATTGCCGAATCCCGATCGATAATCGTGGACGTTTGATTCGACTTTGCTCTTCCAACGATTCGATATATTCGTTACATCGTTGCTCCCACGCAACGTACTCCTCTATCGAATTCACTTTTGCAGCTTGCTCGCGCAGATTTTGTTCGGCACTGTTTTTCGCCATATTTCCAAATTTATGCCAAAAAAATTTTTGCTAACAAGATGCGCTTATTAAATAGCTCTTGTCTCGGAACTCTTGGCGAAAATACTGACAGGGTGTGCCTCTTTACCATGATTTTATATTCTATCTTGATGTCTCTTTCCATCATGTGTATCCATTTAGGTAAATCTTTATTTGACACGTACATTTTGACTAATGTCGATTATTACATTTTCGTCGTCTAGAGATGATGTCGAATCCCAGATGCATTGCAAAAGTTTCAAATTACATGCAGCTGTCCAATGTTAGTGCAATTTAATCATGAGAATTATCCTTATATTTTAGGATTTTGTCATGTTTTGACACGCGCGTTTGAAATCTGATATCGACGGGTGATGTCATCGCGAAGCAGCCGCACATCGGCGCTTGAAAATTTTATATTACATTGCATTTTTTGTGCATTTGGCTAAATCTCACACCTGGTAATGATATCATCTCAGCCCAGATGCATCGCAAAAGTTTTAGATTAATTGTATATTGGCACGATTTAATCTTTATAATTATTCTTATATTTCACGATTTTGTCATGCTTTGACATGCGCGTTTGAATTCTGATATCTGAGGATGATGTCATCGCAAAGCAGCCGCACATCGGCACTTGAAAATTTTATATTACATTGCATTTTTGTGCATTTGGCTAAATCTGACATCTGGTGATGATGTCATCGCGAAGCAGCCGTATATCGGCGCTTGAATAGAAAAATTGAAAAATATATTGTGTCATCAATAATCCCTACTACATTGCAATACTGCGACGCTAATATATATTTTAAATATGTTCAATACGTTCAGTATTGCATTGACCACTTGTGTGAAAGGTCCATATAAAAATGTATCCCACTGAAGGAAGCTGCATGAATTATTACGTTCCGATTCAAGATGCTGATAAAACTTCACTGTGTAAGAAGAAATGTAACAAGTAAGTTTCAATTAACTTAATGAATTTTATACTTTATAAATATTTTTATACTTTTTAAATATTTTTATAAATAATATATTTTTATTCCCTAGCATTTCATCCGAGCCTCATCGTGCGGTTCGTATACTTGGAAGACGATACGCCTTAACCCCGACGTCATACAAATATTTGGACATTGGAATAAAGGTTGGAGTTGTATCTTACGTGGAATTTGCTCTTAGCGACAATTGAGGCAATCAAATAATATTGTCTTTCGAAACGTGGAAATCATTGATGCAAAAACGTGCGGACATTGAACGACTTCTACAATCGACTGAAACCCCATTGCGAATTCGAGATTTAATATTCGAAGTGGTTAAAATATCTGATTCGAATATTATAAAACTGGCGTTATCCAATAGTTTTTTATATATAAAGCCACCAAAACTCCATTATATTTATTTGATTTTGAAAAATGTATAGATCATACGTAGTAGGAAAGTAAGGTCGGTTCTAGCTCACTTTTGCAATGAATGCGAGCGAGAGGTACCATTGGAGGGAGAGAGAGACAGAGATATGTGTCAGAACAGTTTGTCGGCAACCGCGGGGGGCGGTTCGGGTCGGGGGGAACGGGGGGGTACGTAGGGCGAGGGGGGAAGCGGATACGAGTCGCCGAGAGTGCCCGAGAGATGGCGCTCGGCTCGATCGGGGGGCCACGCCTACTTCCTTGCCCTACGTACCCCCCTGCCCCCCCCCCTCTGGAAGTGTGGTTGCCTACAAACTGTTTTGACACATATCTCTGTCTCTCTCTCTCCAATGGTACCTCTCTCTCGCACTCATTGGAAAGTGGGCTAGAACCGAATTTATTAGGTATTCGACAAAATCAACGAGATCGCCTGGGAGATGGCGCTCGGGTCGATCAGGGGTCGCGGTTCCTCCCCGACTCGACCTTGACGCGACTCGTTCTTTAGGGACGCGCGCCGTTTCTAGCGCGCGATCCGCTATCGCGATTCTTTAGGGACGCGCGCGACGCTTCTAGCGCGCAATCCGCGAGCGGACGCCAGGCATCCGGCGTCGAGGAGGACCGAGGATCGTCGGAGGGCGGTCGAGCGGATAGGGGAGCGTCCTTCCTCGCTCTCCTCTTCTCGCGGCGCGCGTTAGCAGCGATACGAGCGCGCTTATCGCGTTTCGGGGCGAGTTTTTTTCCGTTTTCCGGCGTCGACGCGCGTCCGGTGGCGAGATGCGTCCAAAAGCGATTATCCGGCTTGGTTAATCGGGGCGCGTCCTTGCTATTTTTCCCCGTTATAAAAGGACGCCGCGGCGATCTCGAAGTATTAGTACGTTCAAGAATATTCGCGGCGCGATGAAGCGCGCGCCGAGCGCTTTATCGAGATTAGCCAGAAGAGCGGTGAATGTTCGAATCGGAAGTTCGAGGATATACAGAATTTGGAGATACCGAATTGTTCGAAGAAGGAACTGCGCGAATGTTACATAGAGGACTGTTTGTACTGTAGAGAAAAGATCGGCTTCGCGGAAGAGTTCGTGCGAGAGGCGAGCGAGACGCGATTCGACGAGCCCTTCGCGAACGTCGGAGCCGACGGCTATTTGCTTTATCGCAATTGGAAACAGCGATACGGAGTTCCAAAATTTTCAAACGTCGCGACGGAAGACGCGTATCGCGCGTGGGCACGACGGTGCGACGAGCGTCTCGAGTCTCTGCGGGAGAGGTGTCGAGGCGAGCGCCGGGGGAGATCGACCGAAGCGATCAATTCTCTTATCGCTCGAATCGTTCGATTGACGGGCGCGAGAGACGATCTGTGTCGACGTTTCGAACGCGTGGGAGGCGGTGTAGAGAGACGCGAGGGATTCTCGTGTTCCGAGATCGAGACGGCTTTCTCTAGACGCGATTTAACCGGCGCGGTTATTAATTTCGATTATATCGAACCTCTGCGATTTCTCGAGGACGCTGGAGATACCGTGCTCGATCGAATACGCGATGTTATGGATGGACATAACAGTGTCAAGGTCAATACCGCCTTCATCGGCGAGTTTGTTTCGGGCGACAAGATCGATGTTAAGACTATTGCCACGAAGAATTATCCGCTTCTACCTCTTTCCAACCTGCGAGAGTGGTACGGAAAACGAGTGGTCGATGCTACTCTAGCCTCGCTGGAGGAATTTCAGGAGCGCGATAGCGGATGGGCGTTATCGCGAATATTCAATTTAACGGTGAATGTGAACAAGTACAATTCTATGCACGCCGAATGTCACGTCGAGATACCGCGAGAGATTATGTTGAAGAAAGCGGTGGTTAATGTGCGATCTACGGATAACGCGTGTTTTGCGTTGGCGGTAGTCGACGCTCTATATCCAATCGAGAAAAATCCGGAGAGAAGCTCGCGGTATCCTCACTACTCGACGGTGTTGAATCTGGAAGGCATTGAGTTTCCTATGAGTTTGAATAGAATTACTAGATTCGAGCGTATTAACAACATATCTATCAACGTGTACACCGTTCGGGATAAGAAGGACGGGAAAGGCGGCTGCCGCGTCGTTCCTCTGCGTCTCACTGGCGATAAAAAAGACACGTTAATCTGCTGTATCTGGACGATACGACGCAACGAGATAACGCGGCGCATTTTGCATGGATCAAGAATCTGTCGCGACTCATCGGCTCGCAACTGAGCGGTAGGCAACATAAATCGCATATATGCGATCGGTGAGTACAAATTAAAAGAATTGTCGCGCGATGTCGATAATGTACGCGATTTAAAAATGTGTGTTATGTCGCAGATGCATGCATTATTTTCGAACGAGCGATAAGTTATCGGCTCACAGCGTGGATTGCGAAAAGATAAACGAATGCGCTATAGTCCTTCCTACTGTTACGTCCTGGCGACTCCACGATTCCTTTCTTCCGCGACGTTGCGGTAACGATCGTCAGTTGGTGATAAGAACGAACCGTTCAATAAGCAAGCATCTTGTGCCATACGTTTCTTTTAAACACTGTCATTTGTCAGTAACAATATCCACGAGTATCCGTGGAAAAGACGCAAGGAAATCGGTGATGGAAACCATGCTGGTCTCGAAATAAATAAAAAATAACAGCTACTCCTTGCAATAGAATTTCCGGCGGAAGAACAACGAGATAACAAGAACTTTTAACAAAATGTTTAATAAACTCAGCTGCATTAATACTGATAATAATTTTCTAACGGACAAGTAATAAACACAGCTGCATCAACGTTGACAAAAATAATTATAAGGAAGTAAGGATCCTTTTCTAATCAGATCATGTGCGCGAGGTTCCCCCGGAAAGGCTAATGTTTAAAGAATTTTTGAACTAATATCGAACTCACTAACCGACGATCAGCACGGGTAAAAATACGAAAATAGGAGACACCCCTTGCCGAATGAGGACACTGGCACGATTCTAATTCGTTAAATCTTGAAGAATCCCTACTTCTGCATAATTTCAATTCATTAAAGTTTTGAAAGATCCCACTCTTAAAATTAGAAGACGCCCTCAAAAAGAGGTTATATAAAAGAAAGAACTCGTAAGACTGGGCATTCAAGTACCGATACATTCGTGCAGTCATACATTCAGGTACCGATACATTCGAGCAGTCATACATTCAAGTACCGATACATTCGAGCAGTCATACATTCAAGTACCGATACATTCGAGCAGTCATAGATTCAGAGACTGATAGATTCGAGTATTCAAGTATTCATAGATTCGAGCATTCAGAGATTCATAAATTCAGCATCCATAGATACAGCATTCATAGATTCAGTGCCGGGCAATTAGTCTCGTGTGCTCGCATTAAGAGAAAAAGAGTGACCAGTTCAACATCAGTGTCCTCATCTTGGCGTCGTCTCTAGGGCAACCCGGCACCCGCACAGCATTACACATCAGCGAAGGACGACAAGTTTTGTCAACCTACTCAACCAATAAGCGTCAGCAAAGAAAGTAGGTCTCTATAATTCGTTTAATTATATTTTTATTCCCGCAATAAATAACGTTATCATCAGTTCCATAGTGAGAACCAGATCAGGAAAAATTTACAAATTCCGACCCGCTATCGTTCCGCGAGTCAGAAGATGCGAACTTCCGTCAATTTTAAGTCAATGTTACTCAACAGTAGTAGTAGTAATTACACAATCACCACACACACAGAAACAGTCATTGACTTCCTCCCAAGTTACTCCCCAATATATCTTTCAGAACCATCTTCTCCTGAACTGCCGCTTTCCCCCCGATCGTTCTCCTCGTTGTCAACGATCATGCTTGAAAATTCACCCCCTCCTTCTCCTTCAGAATTAGACGAGTTCAAGAAGGCAGTGCAGGATTTCTGCAACGAACTTCCTAATCTAGAGGACGAATCCTACTATCAATCTCCACTCCCTCTCCTTTCTTTCCCTCCTGAATCCGACGAATTCGAGAGAGCACTGGAAGAGTTCTGCCATGAACTCCCAGATCTCGATGACGAATCCTCATACCAATCCTAGAATAACAAAACCAACTTCCTAATATTCCTACTCACATTCACTCACATAAATTGTTTTACTTTCTTTTCTAACAGATATTTTGTAATAACCAGTCAGAAATTCAATATTAATAATAGAATCTTGCCACATTATTCTGACTGATGTCCTCCGTACGATTGTAAGAACCGCGAACAACCAAACACATACACACACACACACCCATGCGCATATTAAAATAAATTGTTCCCATCATTTGATATAATGTACACCAAAGTAGTTTAATTTATTATGAATAAATTTATATTCTAATTTAAATCCAATCTTTATTAACCCCTCTCATTCTCCAGTCAAAAGATCGCACCTGGTCCCATCCCGCGTAATAGAGATTAAATTCTTTTACCAAAAAGGGACTGCCGAGCGAACTTCTGAAAAACAGAGTAATAGCGACCCTAACGGTCGTTTACCTGATTTTCGGACTGTCAAGTTCGTTCGACCCGATTCTAACGCTTCAAAACGTTTAACTTCGGGATCATAAAGATAGTGGTTGCGCTCTTCCAATGACTCATCCTTCCTTGAGTCTGGACGTAACACTACCAAAGACGACAAATGGTTAGAGTTTCGCAACTACGGTAGAAAGGAGCGACTTCCGTTCGTGGTGTACGCCGATCTCGAATGCGTGCTGGTGAAGAAAGAGGAGAGGAGAACATCGAACACATCTATCGTTCAGCATCACAAAGTCTATAGTGCCGGATATTACGCGCGATGCGCGCTTGACGACGTTAGCTCGACTTACAGAGCTTATCGCGGCGAGGATTGCGTATCGTGGTTCGTTAAGGAACTGCACGATCTAGCGCTTCGCGCGAAGAATATTCTCAACACCGATGTGCCTATGACGGATCTTACACCGGACGAGTGGGAGAGATTCATAGGCGCGACGCACTATAGCATATGCGTGAGACCGTTCGAATCGGAAGACGCTCGCGTGCGCGATCACTGTTATCTGATCGGACGGTACAGAGGTCCGGCGCATTCGAATTGTAATTTAAATTGTAACGGCAGGGCCGTTACTACGGCGAAATATATATATGTACATACAATAACATGTCTGCCTCGCTTACTCTACCCTACTCTACCTATCCCGCTCGCACAACCACCGCGCACGCTCTCTCGCTCGAACGCATGCCACACGCACCATCCCGCTCACACTAGGCGCGCTATCTCGCCGGGCATGCGCTCTCGCTCTCGACTCGCCGTATCTCGCTCACGGTTCCCCACAAGGAATCGACCCCACTCCCGGCCGACAGTATAGTGGGAGGCCCCGGCCGGGTATATAAGCCCGGCCGGCCGAGGCATCGAGACCAGATCCCGTCCCGACATCCAGCTCCCGACACCGACCTGACCAGTACTGGGAGTGGTGCACTTGGACACAGTATAATTGGACACGGTGCAAATGGACACGTTACAAATGGACACGAGATTTTGCACACGGTTCAATTGGACACAGTGCATTTGGACACAGTAATTTTGGATACAGTAGCTTTTGGACACATAAGAAAATACGCATCGTTTACTTGGACACCGCTCAATTGGACACTGTTCATTTGGACACCGTTCGTTTGGACACAGAAAGATGCGCACCGTTCATTTGGACACCGTTCGTTTGGACACCGTTATTTGCCCACCGTTCGTTTGGACACCGTTCATTTGCCCACCGTTCGTTTGGACACCGTTCATTTGCCCACTGTTCGTTTGGACACCGTTCATTTGCCCACCGTTCGTTTGGACACCGTTCATTTGCCCACCGTTCGTTTGGACACCATTCGTTTGGACACCAAAATTTGATTTAAGTTATACGACGTAATCCACACCAAATTTTTGTTTTAAATAAGAAATAGGTTTGGGTTAGGTTATATCTTCCGGAAGTGGAGCCCCCCCGCAGGGGGGGCGGAACTCACTGTATCCATGCATGACATCCAAATATGCGAAAGGCTAAACAAAGTACTAAAAGCAATGTAAAATTAATGACATCAGTATCAGAGATATATAAGTATGAATATATTTTATTTTGACAGATATTATAACCTTCAAATGTATCTCCTTTTCGCGATTTCATATTTTACATAGATTTACCAGTATAAAGTGTTATAAGAATACTGATTATATTTTCCCAAAATGATTTTTATTTCTCTCCATCTGTTACATATTCAAACAAACAGTGCGCATGTTTCTGTGTACAAATGAACGGTGTCCAAACGAACGGTGGGCAAATGAACGGTGTCTAAACGAACGGTGGACAAATGAACGGTGTCCAAACGAACAGTGGGCAAATGAACGGTGTCCAAACGAACGGTGCGCATCTTTCTGTGTCCAAACGAACGGTGTCCAATTGAGCGGTGTCCAAGTAAACGATGCGTATTTTCTTATGTGTCCAAAAGCTACTGTATCCAAAATTACTGTGTCCAAATGCACTGTGTTCAATTGAACCGTGTGCACAATCTCGTGTCCATTTGTAACGTGTCATTTGCACCGTGTCCAATTGTACTGTGTCCAAGTGAAGGCCACTCACCAGTACCTACTACCTCCTCGGGCTAAGGTTTCTCTTAGCCCTGTCGGGTTTCGCCGACTCCTGTCACCGCTCCTCGGGCTAAGGTTTCTCTTAGCCCTGTCGGATTTCGCCGACTCCTGTCACCGCTCCTCGTGCCAAAGTTTCTCTTAGCCCTGTCGGGTTTCGCCGGCTCCTGTCGCCGCTCCTCGGGCTAAGGTTTCTCTTAGCCCTGTCGGGTTTCGCCGGCTCCTGTCACCGCTCCTCGGGCTAAGGTTTCTCTTAGCCCTGTCGGGTTTCGCCGGCTCCTGTCACCGCTCCTCGGGCTAAGGTTTCTCTTAGCCCTGTCGGGTTTCGCCGGCTCCTAGCACCTACCCGGGCTGAGGTTTCGCTCAGCCCTACCGGGTTTCGCCGGTTTCCGTTGCCAAGGCCGGACCCGACGTGACACTCGAGCCTGTCGGCAATACCCATCTATCTAGCCTAACCGTAGTAATAAGCCACCTGTACATATCGCGTCGTAGCCTTAAGACCATTAGCCATAAGTCCGCTAGTTCTAACCGCGTCGTAGTAAAAGCCTGTTAATAATAAGTCCGCTAGAAATAAGCCTGCTAGACCTAAGAGCCTGCTAGTTATAACCGCGCCGTAATCTTAAGCTCGTCTGTAAATAAAGCCACACCATCGCGATTAAGCCGCGTTTCTCGCCGCGTACCGCTTTGCGTTTCTCGCCGCGTACCGCTTTGCGTTTCTCGCCGCGTACCGCTTTGCGTTTCTCGCCGCGTACCGCCTTGCGTTTCTCGCCGCGTACCGCCTTGCGTTTCTCGTCGCGTACCGCTTTGCACACCCGCGCCTGACACCAGCTTTCTGCCGACCGCACGCTGACCAACATCGCCTGGCCCTGCACGCTACTTTGTACATATCTTTATTTAAATAAACTATTTTTTCTACTTCTATTGTGTTTCGTAAGCTTGAGTCTCTCCTCCTCTCGAACCCGGACACCGACGAGCCGATCCGAGCGTCGAGCGAGGTGACCGCGTTATAAAATTATAAAGATACTTACGTAATTCCCGTATTCTTTCACAATTTATCGGGCTACGACATGCATTTTATCATTAAAGATGTAGCTAACGCTTTTCCCGGCAGTGTGGAAGTATTGCCGATAACGAAGGAAACGTACATCTCTTTCACGAAGAACGTCGAAGATGCGTGGGACGAGGAATATTTCGGGAGACGCTTGAAATTGCGCTTCGTGGATCACACTTTCAAGTTTCTAAGCGCGAGTCTCGAAAAATTGGCGTCGTATCTCGACAAGAGCGAGTTGAGGATCGAGCGTTCGGAATTTTCCGATCTTAGCGACGCCGATTTCGAGTTTCTCGCGCGAAAGGGCGTGTTTCCGTACGAGTATGTCGACGACGTTGATAAATTGCTGAAGACTCGTCTACCGCCGCGCGAGGCTTTCCACAGTTCGCTAACCGGTGACGCGATATCCGAGAGCAATTATGCGTCCGCGATAAGAATCTGGGAGCAGTTTCGCGTCGAAACGTTGGGCGACTATAGCGATTTGTATTTAAAGACCGACGTTCTTCTATTGGCTGAAGTAGTGTATCTAGGCCGGTTCTAAGCCATGGTCCTCTGAGGGGGGTGAGGGGTGAGGGGAAACCGGCGCGGGGGGTATGACGTCACGGGGGAGGGGGGTGACGTCACGGGGGAGGGGGTGACGTCACGGGGGTGAGTATGACGTCACGGGGGGATGACATCACGGGGGTGGGAATGACGTCATTCCCACCCCCGTGATGTCATACCCCCGTGACGTCACCCCCCTCCCCCGTGACGTTACCCCCCTCCCCCGTGACGTCATATCCCCCCGCGCCGGTTTCCCCTCACCCCTCACCCCCCCCTCAGAGGACCATGGCTTAGAACCGGCCTAGATACACTACTGGCTGATATCTTCGAAAATTTTCGCGACGCGTGTATGAGAAGTTATAATTTAGATCCCGCGTACTATTACACGTTACCAGGATACACGTGGGACGCTATGTTAAAGTATACGGGTGTGCGATTCGAGTTGTTAACCGATATCGATATGGTGATGTTCGTCGAACGCGGAATACGCGGCAGGCTAAGTCAATGTTCCAACAGATATGCGCGCGCTAATAACAAGTATTTACAGTCGTACGATTCCTCGGAACCATCGTCGTATCTCATGTACTTCGATATAAATAATTTGTATGGATGGGCGATATGTCAATCGTTGCCTTACGAAGATTTTCAATGGGTCGATGACGTTACGAGCATTGACTTAATGTCCATGACACCGAACTCGCCTATCAATTACATTCTAGAGGTCGACCTTGCATATCCGTTCGACCTTCACGACTCTCACGCTGACTTGCCGTTCTGCCCGACGCGCAATAAGCCTTCCGGAAAACGAGACAAGAAACTTCTCGCCACGCTGTACGATAAGAGACGTCACGTGACGTATTATCGCAATCTGCAGCAATGCATTCGACACGGATTACGCATTACGAGGATACACAGAATATTGCGATTCGCGCAATCTCTATGGCTGCGCGGATACATCGAACTGAACACGCGACTACGAATTAACGCGAAAAACGAGTTAAATCTGAGAAAAATCTGTACAAATTGATGAATAATGCCGTGTTCGGCAAAACTATGAAGAACGTGCGCAATCATTTGAATGTCCGACTCGTGACTCGATGGGACGGGTGATACGGCGCGGAGGCGATGATCGCGAAGTCGAACTTTCACAATAGAAGCGTCTTCGCGGAGAATCTCGTAGCCGTGGAATTGCGCAAACTGGAAGTTAAGTTCAACAAACCGATCTACGTGGGTATGTGCATTCTCGACGTATCCAAGATTCGTTTGTACGAATTTAACTATGAGTACATGCTACCATTGTATCGAGATAAGTGTAGGATAATGTACACCGACACGGATAGCCTCATTTATCGCGCCGAATGCCAGGACGTGTACGAGGATATGAAGCGCGATATCGACAGATTCGATACGAGCGATTACGCGACGGACAACGCGTACGGTATGCCTCTCGCTAATAAGAAAATATAGTGCGATGAAGGATGAGAACGCTGGCGCGATTATGACTGAATTCGTCGGGCTCAGAGCGAAGATGTACGCGCTGCGAGTCGACGGTAGAAGCGATACGAAAAGGATCAAGGGCGTTAAGAGCGGCGTCGTCGCGAGAACGATAACGTTCGACGATTACGCGCGCTGTCTTCGACGAGGGATTGAGATGAAGCGCGAGCAGTTTTGTATAAGGTCCAAGTTACACGAGATGTATACAGTGTCGGAGTTGAAAGTCGCGCTCAGTCCGCACGATGACAAGCGATACGCGATATCGGGAACTACGGATACTTTACCGTGGGGGCATTATAAAATACCGCTGTGAGGAGCGAGAAAAACGTATATCGAGAATGTAATAAATATTATTTACGTTTAATAAATACTATTCACGTTTAATAAAATACTATTCCCGTTTAATAAAATACTCCGAGAGCGCGATAGAAGAGAATAACGAGCGCATGTTTTGCGAGGATCGAACTCGCGAGCGCGTGTTTCGCGAGGATCGAACTCGCGAGCGCTTCGTAATTTTGCGAGACGCGCGTTCGCTATTCTATCTACGACGCTCTCGGAGACGTTTCTTAAAACATTCAAACTTTAGTAGTTTATTGTTAGTATAAATATATTTTATAAATAATATAACATATTTTATATATTCAGCATAGTATTGCCATCGCATTTTCGATAGAATATTTCGCGGTCGTGCCGAAGATAGTTCGAGAAGAATCGAAATGTGTGCTTTTAACCCAGATTTTCGAAACCTGATGTTTCTAGATCGAAGGAAAGTATATTTCGATCTAAAATGTTAGGGTGAGAAACATCGGTTGATATTCTACGAATTATCGCGTCGAAAATGGTTCGAGAAGGACTGAAACACATGTTTTTAACCCAAAAAGAAAAGATTATATTGTATATTTCGATTTGAACTTTTTGGGTGAGAAAACGTTGGTTAACATTCTACGAATTATTGCGAAGAGACGCGCTTCTAAATTTCACATCAAAGTATACAAGTTTTACATCACAGGCTTGTATTCTATGACTTGGAATTTCGAGACTCGAAACATTGATGGATGTTCCTACGAATCGTCTCGAAGAACGCGCGTTTTGCGCGAATAATATAATTTGTTTTTATAAATAATATAATTTGTATATCCGAAAATGTAATAAATATTCGCGTTTAATATAGTTTACTTTAATAAAATGCTGCAGAAATAACAAAAGCGGGCCGAGTATTTCTACATTATAAAAAATCGCGGAAACGTCCGATCAGTCCTATATGTAATAGATTTTAAGTCAGATCCGACAAACTATTCTAGCTCAAGATTTGTAGAGCTAGAATAACTTTTCATTCTTGCTAAAGATTTATTCACAAATCTTGAGCTAGAATAGTTTACCGGATCTGCGTCAAAATCTATCACAATTAGGACAGAGCGGAAATTTTCACGATCTCTTTATTATGTTCTCGGAAGCATTATATATCGAGCAACGCGAAAAAAGGTTACCGTGAGATACGACGTTCGCTTAACGACGCGATGAAGAATTCATATAGAGCGGGAGAAAGAGTCCGTATAAAACGCGAAAGAGAAAACGCAGGACGCGGCGGTCGCGTAGCAGCGCGAGAAAGAATCTATATGGAGCGCGAGAGAGAACCCGTATGGAACGCGATAATTTCGTGCTAATTTTTATTTTTCTAACGAATAATTTTATTTAATATATGTAGTTGTATTTAATATATGTAGTTTTATTTAGTAAAAATACATTTTTATCATAATACAGTCGTTTTATTTATCCAAGAATTGTGCGATTCGTCCATTCCCAGCCATTTTACGTAAACCTCGTCGCCCTTTCGACGCAGCACCTTTTCCACGAGATACACGTCGGATCGCCGACGCGCAGCAACTCGTGCTCGTAGAATCCTCCGGCGATCGGCTCGCCGCGCTAATCCTTCAACAGATACGTTACAGGATTAGTCCGTTGTATCTTAGTTATTCGAAAAATCTCAGTAGTCCAGTTGGGTGTGAAGCCTTTCTCGAAGATCGTCTTAAATTTGCTGACGCGTACCGGATCGGCTACTTTGAATATTGCCGGAGCCGCGATCTTTATATTGCTGTACACAGTATTTAAAAGTTTATCGGCCATCGTTGGAGTCACATCGGTGGGTCTCATACCTATAGTGCGATGTTTTCGCGTATTGTACTTCTCGATGAACCGAGGTAACTCGTCGATCCACTTGTACGTTCCGTTCAGCGTGAAGTACTTCCACATAGAGTTTTTGAGCGTGCGATTGAATCGTTCGACTATCGACGCCTTCATCACCGAGTACGCCGAATAATGATTCACTCCGCACTTCTTCGTGAAATTTCGCACCTCCGCATTGTAGAATTCCTTTCCTTTGTCGGTCTGCAGATTTTTTGGACACCGCTTAGAGTCTCGCACTATTTTAGATAACGCTCGGGTAATCTCGTTCGCGCTCTTGCTCTTAAGCGGTACAGCCCACGCGTATTTGCTTAACGCGTCGATAACAGTGAGTATGTAGTTGTGGCCTTTGTTGAGTCTCGCGTAAGGACGCATCTCGACCACATCCGCCTGCCATAGGTCATCGTATCCACGCACCGCGACGCGACGACGCGGGAAGTTTCTTCTCGCGGGAGCGTGCAACTCCTCGACTAGTCTTCGTTTTTCGACGCTCATAATTCTCTCCTCTTTCTCTCGAGAATAACGTTGGGTGGGATTTCTCTCTCGAGCGGCTCGCCGCTCCCGCTAATCTTCGCCAGTTCCCTCACTCTTCCCAATAGCTCGTCCGCGTCTCTCTTCAATCACGACGTTGAATTTTCCAATTCTCATATCTTCGTCTCGGATTTCGCTGCGGAATTCGCCGCGACGCGCAATTTGTGGGTTAGTTCCTGTATTATTTTACCCTGATTGAACAGTATTTTATGATTGCTCGCGCTTTTCGTCGAGGACTCCGCCGCGTTGAGCGATATCGTATTTTTCGCGGCATCGATCCGATCGCTTAAACCATTGATTCGTTTATCCAAAGCATCGATCCGTTTACCTAGAGCGTTAGCACTCGCTTCTATTCTCGAAACGGAATTTTCCACGGCGTCTATTCGTTTACTCAGAGCGTCGTCGCGCGCTTTTATCTCAAAAACGAAACTCTCCGCGACGTCTATTCGTTTACCCAGAGCGTTATCGAGCTGAGCGAGTCTCGTGAACAGTAGGATGACGCCCTGCCCCGCCTCGTCCGCGTCTTTTCTCAATTGCGATGTGATTCCCTCGACGTAGCTTTCGCTCGTCGCGTCGGCGTCCACCTCAGGCTGAGCCAAGCGTTTTATCTTGCGCTCTCTCGCGTGGTACTCGATGGAAGAGCTTAGACACAGCGCGTTATCGCGCACGTAATTTCGCTGAGACTCGATAGCCGGACGTAGTCTGCCGGTTCTCGCATCGTAGCCTCGGTTTCTTAAAGGTGTGCCGAATTTGCTCACGGACATCGCGAACGGACGGTCGTCGACGCGACGGTTCGATTTATACGATCGCTCCCGTCTCGCGAAGCTCCTCGATTATCCTCCTCGGCGAGGCGTCGATCGTGTCTCGCTTTATCGTTTCGGGTTTAATTTCGTCTCGCTCTATCTCGTCTCTGTCGCGCGATCGGCGATGCGCCGCAGCAGTTCGACGATCGGCTTGAAACGACTCTCTATTGCGATCTTGTTTTCCATTTTTCCGGTCTTCAATGCTCTGTGTTTGTTACGAATCGACGCGCGCGTCTTAGCGATCTCTTTCGCCGTATTTTCGCGTTCACCGATATCCGTCGAGGCCATTGCGACTAACGAATCGATTCTTTTCGCTCGCGGGGGAGAGCGATCGGTGCGTTTGACGTATCCGCGACGACTGATCGCTCTACGGTACAATGAAGTCGTTAAACCCTTGTCTGTATCTACCGGCGCGAAGCGCGCTATCTTTGTCGATCACTAAGAAACCATATTTATACGGCCAACACGCGCGACAGCGCGTGAAAATTCTCGTACGACATATCCGTGTTCACGTGATCGTTGTACCCGTGACGCAAATTAGTGCCGTCCTGTTTAAAGAGAATCAACAGATTCGCGTTATCTTGAATCAAATGTTTCGGTATTTTAGCGTACGTTTGGCACAGATAGAAGCAATCGATGTTTGAGTGTCGACCCATAGCGAAATACTCCCTGATAGTATCCTGTTTGTCGCACGCTACGTCGTCGAACACGAATATCGAATTCGGGTGCGCTTCGTTAGGCGGAATAACGTCAAAGTTATTAGAAAATGTGGAATAACCTATATCTTCCATCGGTGTTAATAAATTCTCTAAATATTGATATTTAGGCTGCTGCAACGACTTCGAGTAAACGTAAACGTTCTCGAAGCGTACGCCATGCGGACTCTCCAATAAATTTATCAACGCGTTCGTTTTACCGCAAATAGAGGGGCCGCAAATGACGCAGCGAATAGCGCTCGGTAATAGACGACCGTGTTTGCGCGCTTCCTCCGACGGTCGCGTCCTATTGTCGAGGTTCGTCACCTTTATCGCGATCGGTTGCCGCAAGAAGCGCATTCCTTTTGCCGCGCGCGTGCGTGGTACACTCGCGCGAGGCAGGGCGAGACCTTTTTATTTATATACGAATAGATCGCCACCGATCGCGCAGTAGCGAATCGCGCGCGGTGAATCGAAATGTTTATCCTACTAATAGATGGTGACGATATTCTCGATTTCACCACCGATCAGTTGCGGTATATCCCGAAAATAATTTTGCTAAAGCATTTCAGTCGGTATTGTGGGAGAAACTGCTCGAATATTTAAGAGTGGATCCGGAGGTGCGGCGCTACCGTCGATGCCTAGAGCATTATAATCGCCCCGGCAACGAACGCACATCGACGGCGCACCGGCGCCGCTCGTTAAAGATTGCGGCGAATGCAATACGCGAAATGGCGGTACGGTGTGAGCGGTGATATCGACGGCGCTGGCTTATTGAACAGAGCGATAAACGCGCTCGCTTTCGAACTACATATACCTGGATATCAATTTTGCGGGCCGGGTACCCGTCCCGCAAAAAGATTCGCGCGAGGCGATCGAGGCGTCAATCCTCTGGACGCGGCCTGCCGCCAGCACGACGTCGCGTACTCGCGAAGCGGCGAGCTCGCCGATCGAAACGCCGCCGACCGCGCGCTCGCTGAGAGAGCGCGCGAGCGCGTCGCGGCGAAAGACTCGATTCTCGACAAGAGAACCGCCGCGGCGGCTGTATGAATGGCTATAAAATCGAAGACGAAACTCGGAATGGCTACGACGAAAATCAAGAAAAGAAAGAGCAAAAGGAGAACAACCGCTACGAGGAAAAGAACGCTTTCGATAGCGAAACGCGGCGGCTTCTTACCCCTACTGCCGTTATTGGGAGCTCTCGGTTCTTTGGCTGGGGGAGCAGCGGGAATCGCGAAAGCGGTGAACGATCGCAAAGCGGCGCGACGACAGCTGGAAAAGTTCCAGCGCCACGATCGCGCGATCGAGGGTCGAGGTTTATATCTCGCGCCGTACAAGCGCGGGAGTGGCGCGTCCTCGATGAGAAGAAGAGGAAACGCTAAAAAAAACTTCGCGTAAACAGACGTTAGAGATCCTCCCATCCATCGGAGCAACGACGAATGAACAGTTAAATCGCGCGGCGATACTCTCGCGCGTGCCTCACTTTAGAGGCGTGTTTATGCGCGACGCGCTTCCGTCGCGGGCGCGCCGCGACGAGAGCGGCATTGCGAATTTAGACGACGCGTCCGGACCGGGTACTCATTGGGTGGTATACGCGAAGAAAAGGGACGACGCGATTTACTACGACGGTTTCGGCAATCTTCGTCTTCTGCGCGAACTCGCGCGTTATCTCGGGCGCTACACGAACATCCGGTATAATCGTCGCTCCGAGCAGACGCGCAATCAGAATATTGGCGGACAATTGAGTCTTCGATTTCTCCGAGGAATTGATTGGAGGAATCGCCGACTATAATATCGACCATCGTTCGTCAATCGAGTGCAGTTCGATCGCTCTCGTCGATCATGTCGCAGATTCTCACTCTTTCCGGACAAAGCAGCGTTTTCGCGGCGAGTTATTTTCCGCCTCTTGATTTAAACGACGACGATTACGAGTTAGGTTTAACCAATTTCGAAACTTATAATACGATACCGAATGTAAATTCCGCGAATAATAAATTTTACTTTGATGATAACGACGAGGTTATCGCAATTCCGGTGGGATCTTACGAGTTAAGCGCTATAAGCGCGTATCTAAGAGCGGCGATTCATCATAAACGACGAGCGAGAGAGGAGAGGCGAGAGCGCAAATACGAGGAACGGGAAACGAGCGATGACGATCACATATACGATGTTGGCGACGACTATTTCGAAGACGATGAAAATGTACTACGGATGCGACAACGACGAAGCGCTCTTAAATCTAAATAAATTTTTAGCCCACGGCCCGCTCATAGTCATCGACTGTTCTCGACAGAACGAGTCGATCAAGAGCGCCACCGTGGACGTTCGCGTAGAGTTCGACTGCAAGAAGAACATCCCCTCTAACACCACAGCCTACTATCTTATCATTCACGATCGAGTGGTAGAGTACAATCCAGGTTACTACAAAAAAGGAGGAATTTCGATCGTTCGATTCCGAGAGCCAATCGGCTATCGACAACGAGGTGTTTGTCAGAATCGAACGGTACGAAGAAACCGCAAAAACGGAATGAAAACAAGGCTTCGCACGTAACGTCTCGCTTTAGAACGTTCGAGAAACAAAATTAATAATATAATTTATAAAACGCTTACTTTCTTGAACACAATTATATTGGGTGATTGCATAAGTTTGTGCCCGATTTAAATATAAACTTCAATAGATTATATTTTAGAGATAACACTTTTATTAATCAATTATATAGCCTCCATTCTTTTCTACAATGGTTTTCCAACAATCTATAAGCTTGTCGATTCCATTTTTGAAGAAAGAACTTGGTTTTTCTTGAAAAAAGTTTGTAAGGTGGTTTTCGACAGCGTCCTCAGAATTGAGATTCTTGCCATTTAAACTATTCTGCAAAGACCGGAACAGATAAAAATCTGAAGGCTTCTCCAATATCTGGAGAATATGGCGGGTGCTGCAGAATTTCCCATTGCAACTCCTGCAGTTTTCCTGCAGCTTATTCCTTTCAGTCAGGAGATGCGGCACCCACGTATCAAGCTTGGAAATGTATCCAAGCTTTTTTAAATGACGAAAAGCGGTTGAATTATCGATGTTCAGCCTCTCAGCAATATCCTCAGTTGTAATCCTTGGGTTTCTTTCCACTAAGCATGCACAATGTCATCATCAATGCCAGAAGGCCGTCCAGAGCGGGGTTTATCCTCCATGTTGAAATCACCATTTCGAAATCTGCCAAACCATTTTTTGACTGTTCGGAGAGCAGGAGCGCGGTCCAAATAAACGCTTTGAATATTTTTTTGTGCAATCCCAACACTCACGCCTTTCCGAAATTCATATAGCATTACATGCCGCAAATGCACCTTTCGTTCTCCATTTTTAATGATTTCTCTTATGCACAAATGGACTTATCTGAACAATGTCTGACGCTAAATTGACATAAGACAACGTCATCTATTCGGTGTAAGCAACAATTACCACACGAAAACAATAGAACTCCGCCATGCAGTAACTTAATGCCATCTATGAAAATCGGGCACGAACTTATGCAATCATCCAATATAATCTATAAATTTAATTATGAATGTATTAGTCATACTGTCGCAAAATACACGCTATACGAACAAACCGCGTTTTTCCTTCCTCGCGATAATAGCTCGCGCATCTCCTATTTTAAAACGTTTATACCGATGTTCGTCAGAAAGTGTCCGACTGTTTGCGAAATAGTCGAATAAAAGCGTATTTAAAATGCCATCGCTTATTGAATTGGTTCTATGTCGAGGTCGATACAACGCGGCGTGGTGGGCGGAGAATCTGGTAACGGGGCTATTGAGAGCCCTGTTCAATCTCGTAGTATTTCAAAGAGTAAGTAATATTTATTTTATATTAAAATTATGTTTTATATTAAAATTATATTTTATATTATGTTTTATATTATGATTCGATTTAATTTATAGTATAACTATACGAAAGACATCCAGATTCCTGGATTTTTAAATTTCAAGCATCGACGATACGCGCGAATGATACGGCGATACGAGCGCGACCTGCGCGAAGACGTGTGGAAGGACAACGGCCCCGACGATCTCCATCTAGATTTGAGACGTCTCTTCGGGCTCGAGCCCTACGAGGAAGACACGGCGGAAAAATCGTGGAACGAGTCCTACGAGGAAGACGCGACGGAAGAACAGCGGGACGAGCCTCCGAGCAAGAGGCCGAAAAATTAATCGCGAGTATCTTTTTAAAATTCGTGATACATTAAATATTAAATTAGTATACTAATAAAATTTTTTTTCTGTTTCAGAAGGAGTAAATATTTTATTATACATATTACATATTTTATTATACATATTTTATTATACATATTTTATTATACATATTGTATTATACATATTGTATTATACATATTTTATATTAAACGTATTTTTCTAAAATAGCTTTATCTCTACATATTTTATATTAAACGTATTTTTCTAAAACAGCTTTATTTATCTCTACATATTAAACGAACGCTATTTTTATCGCGAACGCGTATCCTTCCGCGATAAGAGAGTGCCGACGCTTACTACGAGAGGCGCGAAAGAAGGATAGCGCCGACGCTTACTACGAGAAGCGCGAGAGCGAGAGGATATGGAAGAAGGAAAGAGAAGCGTAAAGAATCGGCGCTTCGTTTAACATATAGCGTTTATTCGTAAAAATCACGTCTTACAAATGCGCGCGCATGCGATACACGAAATATATAAGTATGGGCAAAAATCAAATTTTATTAACGCGTAAAGTTACTACACGTCGAACGGCTGCGATTCGGGCTCGTAATCCACCAATCGTACACTCGCCCGCGATTCACCCTCGTTGACCGTCGCCAGTTCGGCCTCGTCCTCCATCGGCCGCGATTCGGGCTCCTCGTCGATCGGCCGCGATTCGGGCTCCTCGTCGATCGGCGATGCGACGACTCGCCTAACCTCGGAAACAGCGAAGTCGCGCTCGCTCTCGCGAAGCAGGCCAATTAACTCGGGATGGCGAAGTCGCGCTCGCGCTCGTGAAGCCGACCGATTAAGTCGAACCGTTCGGGGGCTCGCGCGACGTCGCGTCGGCGAGCGTTGCGCAACGCGCTATGCGCCTGCGCGATCATAGTCCTCGTCCTGGTAATTAGATCGTAGAGCGATTCTCGCGCTGTTCTTACGCAGCCCTCTATTTCTTGTCCAAAATACAAAAGTAAAAGTTATTAAAAGAGTTATTAAAAAGGTTATTAAAAATTATAATTTATTATAAAAAGTATTATAAAAAATCCCGATCGAATACTTACATTAAACGCGCGATATCTATGTCTCCGTCCAACTGAAAGGTGAGTCTAAACGAATCCGGACTGTTCTCGATAACACCTTGCGCCTCCACGCGCAGATCCGTGGCGAGGTCTCCCAGAACGTAGGACTTTATCGCGATTAAATCTCCGTTTACATTAATGTAATCGGCCGCGTTAATTATCTGTTCGATTCGTTCCATATCGAACAGTTCGCGACCGATTTTAACTCTCGCTACTTCGCACTCCACCGTTTCGCGCTTCATCGTTTCGTCGCTTCGCTATCTCGCGAGCGAGAATACTTTGACGCTTCTCGAAACGATCTCGCGTTTATAAGGATCGACGCGCGGATACCGCGGTACGATTTATCGATCGCGCCGCGTCTTCGTTCCGCTACCGCTCCTCTAATCGCTCGACTCGAGCGGAGACAAACGAGTAATAAAGATAGATTATAGAGGAAAATAACAAAAATAGATTTTAGAGGAAAATAATAAAAAAATAACGCTATAAGAGGGAATCGAGCGTCCGCTAGATAACGCGCATCCCGGATACTCGGCGAACGTTTATCGTCGCCGGAAGGAATACGTTTCTTTAATCGCTCGTCGAGTGTCCTTCTTAGGGGACAAACGAATAATAAAAATAGAAATAACAAAAAATAAAACCGCGAGAGGAACTCGAGCGTCCGCTAGATAACGCGCATTCCGAACGCTCGATGTCGAAAGAGGCGTGTTTCTCTAATCGAGGCGGATCGCGACTCTGCCTCGAACGAATCGTCGACGCATTTTCCCCTCCCCCCACTTGCGTCAAATTCGTCGACGATAAAAATAGGCGTCTCGCGGAACGCGCGAATCAATTGCGCCCGACGTTTCTCGATAGTTTACCGCGTCTTTCCCCGCTCCGCGCGATGACTAACGCGAGGACGGCTCTTCTCGTTCTAACGACGATGCTCGTCGCCGCGACGGCCGCCGCGCCCTTCGATTCGGAAAAGATCGAGGCGCTCCGTTTCCTACGCGCGTACGGTTTTCTGAAGGACGACGGGGGATCGCTGTCGTCCGATAACGCGACGTCTCTGCGTCGCGCGCTATCGCTGTTTCAAGAATACTACCAATTGTCGGGAAACAGTGCGTTAGACGCCGTTACGCTTCACCTTATGCGCAAACCGCGATGCGGTCTCGCGGACATTCCCGATCGCGCGAAACTGGCCGAAAACGCATCTCACGTGGAATTTTCAGGTGGCTAGCAAGGAAATCTCGCGAACGGTCGAAGCGGCGTTCGCGTTATGGGCAGCGAATTCGTCGCTAAACTTCGCGCGCGACCCGCTACGCCCTGATATACTGATATCGTATCGAACGGGCGCGCACACTTACGCAAATCGTCGGAACGTCGGCATTTGCCCGGCGACCTTCGACGGTCCGGGAGGAGCCCTAGCTCACGCGTTCTTTCCCTCTGGAGCGACCGACTTCACGTCGAAGATACACGTCGATAATTCGGAACCGTGGCACGTGTATCTAAACAAGAATCCTTCCAACACGCATCACCTGCTGCAAACGCTAACGCACGAGATCGGCCACGCATTGGGTCTACAGCACAGCATGCGCAATGACTCTATAATGTTCCCGTATATACCCGACATCGAGAATCAATTTCCGGTTAAGCTGAGCATAGAGGACATTCTCGCTATACAGAATCTGTACGGATCTCACGACGATGGAAATCCGACGGCGAGAAGCCTTCACTTGCGCACAGTACAATTGGACACGTTGCAATCGCACACTGTGATATTAGACACATAAAGTTGCGCACCGTTCGATTGGACACATTTCAATTGCGCACGGTTAGTTTAGACACATGTTATTTGCGCACCGTTCAATTGGACACGTTGCTTTTGGACACAACACATATTTTTGTATAATTTAAAATACACACGCATGTATGCATGTATAATTTTGAAATTTTTTGACATTTATTATTAATTTCATTTGGTAAATAAACGTTTGTTACTGTTTGTTTACACACAGTTCTTTTGCGCACAGTTCTTTTGCACACATTTCTTTTGCGCACATTTCTTTCGCGCACAGTTCTTTTGCGCACATTTCTTTTACGCACAGTTCTTTTACGCACAGTTCTTTTACGCACAGTTCTTTTGCGCACATTTCGATCAAGCGTATCGCATCTGAATATTCATACATTCTAACTGTTGATATATTTAAGAAAAGGCTGTTACAACTGTGATTTCTTGCTGTCAGATTTGCTGTAATCACTTATAATTAGAAAAAGAAGATGAAAAAGCTTATAATAATAAACATATTTCTACTTTTTATATGGTACGTGCTGTCCATAAATAATAATTAATAATTTTATTATACCATTTTGTATCTTTGCCTTGGACATAGTTATTATGACAGATTTTCTAACCTCTCGTAATGACACAGCGTAATAATTAATTTTTTATTTTTAAAGAGTCAATCTTGACTGTAAATTCTCCAAATCTTTTTTTCCGGTCGGTGTCATTGCACACGTAACAGATACAACGTAATGTAATCAAGAAGTAAGAAAACATATCAGTTAAATATAAAGTTAAATTAATTGTAATTTTCATCTGAGATAAATTCTTCTTTGAACTTCAATTAGATACATCACAATTTCAGTAAGTATTGTGTATTCAAATACTTCGAAATAAGACAAGAATGCAGTTTAATGATATTCCTAGCAATAGTCCAAGAAGTAATAGATCTTTCTTATTTTCAGTGATGAATCATATCTTTGTTATAGATAGCATATCATGGTATTTTGTGCAATATCTCCATCAGTTCCGTAAAAGAATTCTGTGTATGAAATTCTAATATATTATGCTATTTATTAACATTTTTTAACGCCTATTTCAGATATAAGAGAACTGAGAGCCACATATCCTACGCATCTATAGTAATTTGCACAGCAGATCTGTCATGGAGCACTAGAAAAGAATTGATTAACAAAGCACGAGATTCTTTTAAGCGAGAGTTTACTATAATTTTCTCCGCTATTAGAATTCTGTGAAATGTTATGAAAGTATCAACAATCATCTATTTATATTTTTGGGAAATTAATCTTTTATTCTCAAAGCATGTTTGTACAATGACATTTATTGTCCATTACAAGCAATCATAACAAAACTCTACAAAAAGCTACATCATACTATATATATATATATATATATATATATATATATATATATATATATATATATATATCTGAAGTACATAAAATTATGTATTTATATTATATAGTATAATATCAATACTTGTGAAAGTTGTCAATAATGAAAATATATATGTATATATTTTATTTCTAAACCAGATTTTTTATTAGATATATAAACAAACTTTATACATATGAGAGTTTACAACATATATGAATAATTAACTTCTTATATAAAAAATTTCTTAAAATGTTGTTTTTCTTGCAAACATCTTTTTGTCAAAAATACTTTTTTCGCTAGTTTAAGAAAGTTTTACTTTATTATTTTATATCCGCGATAGTTTATAACTCAAGTTTTTCACATCTGTATAAACACACACATATACATATATGCACAGTTTTGTTTTAACATGGTTGTTTTTTCTATTTTCATAAATATACTATAAATTGCTTATGTGTCTGTATTATATGCTCTATAAATTACTATATTGTTGAGAATATTTTACTTTTTTTGGTGGCGAAAGAAATTTTTATGCAAAGGATATTTTCTACTTGTTGAGCTGCAGATATTTTTTAATTTTTTATTTCCACTTTTCTTTTTGTGATTAGTTTACATCAAAATTTATTATATGCCTTTTTATATAATATGTAAAAGTTATATCATAAATATGTATATTATATTTGATTATAGGTATGAATCTCAAAGCGACCTGCTAAATTTATCTATATTTGACGAAGAATCAATTTTAAAACAGATTAAAAATAATGAAAAGAAAGGAAACTATTTGTTAAACTATAATGATATTAACAATATATCTTTTATAATGGATGAATCAATGCTTCTCAATAATACATATGCGATAGAAAATTTTCCTGAAATAGAAAATACTATCAATAGTAAATTAATAATAATTTTTATTTTATTAATATTTTGCTTAAATATCATATTTATGTTTTATTAAAACATTGTTATTCAATTCACATTATACAATGGTTAATTCATGCTATAAATAATGTATATGTATATATTTATATATATACATTATACATATGTGATATATGTGACATATATATATATATGTATATATAATGATATTTAATATATAGTATATTATACATATACATATAAAATGAGCTAATATACTTAATTAAACATACAGTAAAATTTTAATATTTAATAGAATTAGAAAATATAAAACAAACGGAAGATAAACTGGAGGAAGAACAAAATACCGAAAATATCAAAGATGATAACAATCTTGATAGAGATTATGAACCATCGGAAGATTCAACAAGTGATATTGATTATGAAAGCAATGACGGCGAGCTAAGCAACGAACTTATAAACGAAAATGAAACAAATACATCTAATAATTTACGCAGATCGACTTTATTAAATCTATCGTCAACGGCAAATGCACCGGGTACGTCGGGATGTGATGATGCACAGCTTACAATTGATAATTCTTGTAGTGGCATAAAGAAATGCTACTGTCTTTTTTGTAAATTACCAAAATCAAAAATTGCAAGACATTTAGAAAATGTACATTGTAATGAAGAAGATGTTAAAAAATTCGCTCAATTGCCAAAAGGATGTCTTGAACGTAAAAGAATAATTGAAACAATACGCCGGCAAGGAGAATTTCAATTAAATACGGATAAAATGTTAAATGATGGCAAATTACATGTTGTTAGACAACCGAACATTAAATTTAATAAGAAAGCTAGTGAATATGGAGTGTGTATCAAATGCTATGGATTTTTTTCGAAGAACACCTTACGTAATCATACTCGAAAGTGTGTAAATTTAAAATATCCTAAAAATCGAACAATTACAGTTTTGGGACGGACAATTCTCGGAAGAATTAATGAAATAGCTTCTCAAACTCTAAAAAAAATGATTTTTCCGGTATTAAGAGAAGATTCTATTACACGTCTCATAAGATATGACGAGTTAATTATTCGATATGGTAATAAACTTTGTATGAAATATAAGCCTCAGCATCAACACTATATGGTGCGAAACAGATTACGAACACTTGGACGGTTTCTACAAGCATTAAAAAACATAAATAATGAAATTACGGATTTTGCCTCATTGTATCAGCCAAAATATTACGATGACTGCATTAAAGCAGTATATCAAGTAGCTCGATATAATCTAGAAACTCAGAAATTTGGTGCTGCTTCTACAGCATTTCAATTAGGTACATTATTAAAAGAAGTCGGTGAATTATGGCGATCACAATGTATTAAAAATCACGATTCTATTAAAAAGATTCTAGTTGAAGATTTTCTTTCGCTTCGTAAAGAAGACTTTGGCCATTCAGTTAATAAAACAGTAATGGAAACAAGAGCACATATCACACGACAAAAAGTGGAAATAGCTCCAAGCATAAACGATATAAAAAAGCTTTATAATTATGTAAATACTAAGAGATGTGAAGCATATAAGATTTTGAAAGAGAAATTTTCTTATAATGTATGGCAAGTTCTGGGTGAATGTACATTAATTTCTATGCAAATATATAACAGAAAACGTGCAGGTGAAATACAAAGAATATTATTGGAAGATTTTTATACTTATGAAGATTTAAATGAACAAAGTGATCCGGATCTTTTTAAATCCCTTTCAGATTCAGCCAAAGAAATTGCACGTAAATATGTGCGATTTCAAATTAGAGGGAAGTTAGGTCGTCCTGTTCCCGTTTTATTACAATCTGATGTTTTAGATTGTATAAAATTATTTATACAATGCCGAAATCAGGCTAATGTACATCCAAAAAATCCATATATTTTTGGAATAGCAGGTTTCAATAAGCAAAGATTTAAATTTTTAAGAGCGTGTGACCAGATGCGGAAATTTGCATATGAGTGTGGAGCTGATCATCCTGAAAGACTACGTGGTACTCTTCTTAGAAAACATATCGCAACTAATTGTCACAAATTAAAATTAACAGAATATGAAGTATACGAATTAGCGAATTTTATGGGACACCAAGAAAATATACATAAAAAGTACTATAGATTACCTCAAAAAGAAGCTGATATTCTTAATATCAGTAAATATCTGGAAGCTGCACTCGGTACAAATAATAGTAACTCTGATATAGATAGCTCTGATATAGATGATAGCAATACTCATGACCATGATAAAGATAGTATCAGCTATAATAATAGTGATATCAGCTTAAATGATACTAATGCTGACGATGATCTAGCTAATAATAATTTAGATAATAATAACACGCAAGGTATGAAATAGCAATCATTATCGCTGCTTTATAGATATTAAATTTTATATAAAAAGAAAACAATTGTTTTTATATAGATATAATTAACAATACTATATTATTTATAGAATCTTCCTATCTACTTATTAACAACAATCTCGCTCCGAAAAGAAAGAAAAGTAAGATTACAAAAGATCTAAAAAAATTATATAACAGTAAGTGTGTTAATTCTATACATGATTGAATTCGAAATCATTCATTTACGCATTATTTTAATTTTACATATATACTTCTATCCTATATACATATTTAATAAGTTAAAGTTTTATAATTATCATTATATATTGACGTACAAGTTTTATTTAGATTAATTATCTAATTCTATATATATATATTGTTGCGTCCCTACGGGTCGTCTGTGACCGTTATTCCTGAATCTGCTGTACCCGTCTCCGGGAGAACGTTGCTAAGGGTTGTTGTTAAACAACGGCGTTCATCTGAAGCAGGGTTGGGAAGTAACGCGTTACTTGTAACGCCGTTACCGTTACAGTTACTTTTGTTCGGTAACTGTAACGGTAATGGCGTTACCAATTTTATTTGTAACGGAAAAAGTAATTTCGTTACATTTTTCGGTAACGAGTAACGAATTTAACAGTTTTATCGTTACTTTTTTCAAATTTTTTGATTTATTTAAGATATTATTCTTGCTATTGTGCGTGATAAAATTTTTATCTTAACCGTAAAGCCGTAAGCAAATCGACCAATTAGCATTCTTATTATGTTGTAAAAATGCTTGAATGTGATTGATCAACTTATGGCTTTTGCAGACCAATGCGATGACGCGACACGCGATATCCAATGAGAGCTTTATCTTTTCGGAAAAGCAGAGCTCTCATTTACTACCAGTTCTAAGTACCTTGCAACGAAAATTAGAAAATCTCAATAAATCTGACCTTATAGATTGCCATTCATTAGTTGAAGCTATTCAGCAAGGTTTAAATAAAAAGTAACTTATTAATTTGATTAATACATATGTTATTTAATTTTAAATAAGGATTTAATTGAAAAATATTATTTTATTTTAAACTATTGATTCAAAAGTATTAATTTCAATAAAACAAACAATGTCGCTTAATTTACTATATTTGATTTTAAATTTCTTACAATATTTGAAACAAAAGAATTAATAATAGCAGCATGTTTACATCCAAAATTTAAGTTAAACTGGTTAACCGGAGAAAAAAGAAAACGTGCTGAAAATTACTTGGAGGATTTATTGGGAATCCGATCAACTGAAAATTCTTCAAAAGCTGGAAAATCTGACGATCACGATGATTTTTTCATTTTTGAGCAAAAAACGGTGCAAAATGAATCTGAACAAGAAGAATTGCAACGGTTTTTAAAATCAAATAATTGTAATATAGAAATGTTAAACGACTATCCAAAACTTAAAAAACTTTTTATTAAATATAATACAGCTCTACCAAGCAGTGCATCTGTAGAAAGAATGTTTAACATCGGTGGCTCTGTATTAACACCACAAAGAGGGCATTTAAATGATGATACTATGGAGCAACAAATTTTATTAAAAATTAATAAAGAATTTCGATAAAATTTAATCATTTATTTTGTAATAAACCTTGAATGAAATCTTGCTTACAATTTTTTAAAAGTTTTTCTTATGCAAAATAATTTATTAGTTTGTATTGTAAAAAAGTAACGGAAATTGTAACGACTCGTTACTTTTTAGTAACTGTAACGGTAACGAGTTACTTTTTAAAATTGGTAACGAGTAACGGTAACGAGTTACTTTTATAAAGTAACTTTCCCAACCCTGATATATATATATATATACACATATGTACGTATGTACGTATGTACGTATGTACGTATGTACGTATGTACGAATGTATGTATGTACGTATGTATGTATGTATGTATGTATGTATGTATGTATATATATATATATATATATATATATATATATATATATATATATATAAACTTACGGATTATTCGATTCATCGAAGGATCTCTCAGTACAGGTGGCTTCAGATTCTCTTCTTCGTTCATCTGGTAGCTGATAAGAATCTCTGATGTCTGATGTAGTGCCATACTTTTCCTGAAACTTATTAATACCTGTATTACTTGAGTGCGCAATGTTATCAATCACTGTATGATTGGATGTGGGATAATGTGTGGGATATGTATGTGAGCGTGATTGTGAAAAACTATTTTGGGGAGATAAGTATGATGGAACATTTGTATGTAAGTATGGGATGTTTTGTGTATGCGTGTTTGTTTTAGGCGTATAAATGTTGTAAAGATTATTTGAATTATTTGGTTCATCCATCGAAGAATCTTGCTCTTCTAAAAGTATCCTCAGCTCGCCGATGTCCTGATCGATATTTTCATTCGCGTTATTCTCTAGTGTTCTTCTACGCTTTGGAGCCTCGTCCGATGATGATGTCGTCTGGTAGCGCAATGGTTTCAATACAATGCGCTTCGGCCGTTCCGACATTTATAAATAAAAGAATGAATATTAGAAAAGTATATGTGTGTGTACATGATGTAATATTACAGATATAATAAAATAACAATAGAAGCATTTTTCTACCTGTCTATTATGAAAAGATTATAATTTGATATATAAATGCGCACCGAAGAAAGACAAAGCTATCACATACAAAAATAAAAGAGAAATACAATATGAAGATTTAACATGCGATAGCAAATATATATGTAGGCTGTTCCGAAGAATGGAATGCAAGGAAAACTGAGACAGAAGATAAAATACAAATAATAATTGTAAAACACAGAAGATGTGTAGAAAAGAAAAAGAATAATATATTATGCTCTCTCGAATTCTTATAAATATAAAAACCAAAAAACTTTAAATTTTTACAACAGTTATATATAAGAACGTAGCAATATATAGTATACTACAATTTCTCGTTATGTATAATAGCAGCAACTATGTATTAAGATGCTTCCGAATGATTTTCTTCATCACTGTCGTTATATGTCGGATTCCAAAGAGGCATTCTGTAACATTTAGCACGGACTTTTTGTAGATGGATACGGAAAACCTCGTTGCTCAACATAGAACATTTATACACTTGGAGAACAGAAGACAAAATGCCAATATCATAAAAATCATTAATATGCAAAAATTTTTTAACTTCCAAAAGATACGAATTATTGTTCTTAACAATTTCAAAGACAATGCAAACCGATCCATCATGTAACAGACAGCAATTATCACGCATATCTACACTTAATGATATTCCATTAAATATGATCTTACGACATCGAGAATAATTGTTACTTACATGCTGCACAGATACGTGAATAAAAGAATCATTGTCACGATTCTGATTTGTTCCGTGAATTTCTATCTCTGCCATTCTATTGAAGAATTGCTAAAGAGGTAATCCTGGCTTTCTGCAATATTTTCTAAAAATTGTCATGTTATTTTCGTATGGAAAAGCAGAAAAAGAATCTAATTTACCAATATGTCTCACATCGTTAGTGAGATGAAGAAGACCATGTACATTATAACTATTAAAAGTTGAACCGTAAAGATTTTTACTTCATTGAACAAATTTTTGCAGCGCAAGCTCTGCAAACCGTAGTTGCAATTTTGATGGTGAATTTGAAACCAAAATTCTTATAGCTACGTGTAAGAATAAAAAGTGCTTGTATAATTGATTGTCTAAAATACCATATGTTACAACTATACCTGTATAGAGTAAAAACTGACGAAACTCTGTGGCTTTATATTTAGAGCATGCATCGAGGGATCTAGGTCGTCTTGAAAAATCCGAAGGGCAATATTCTTTAAGAGTGTTTAGTCTCGCACACATAATAGAAATGGATCGGCCAGACAATTTTGACAATCGTGAATATTTCCCATATATCCATGCGGATAAAAGTTTTTTCATTACACCCAGACATACAAGGTGCATATATTCAAATGGCACTTGTGAAATCATACCTATTGGAACCATCGACAATGGACTCTTACCTTCTTTATGATGATCCCCATCCACACACCTTATATATTCCTCATCAGTTCGAAGAGGATGATTGACATCATTGAAGACATAACGAGCTTCGCTACGTGTACCAGAAACTTTGCATTTGGAACAAGGTTGACTAGATGTATGACCACGATGATTCAGGATAAATGCACGAGCTGGTACATCAGCTATGAAGCATCTTAAGCGTATGGGCACTTTATTGCCATGAAGATTTATTCCACCATTGGACATTATTCTATCAATATCTGCAATAAATTTCTCGAAGAATTTATTAGGATCATATGGCTTCTGCGTACCCTTATAGATTCCTGCTACTATCGGTTTTGTATGCTGGATATTTGCAATTCTATATTGAATTGGCCAAATATGAATGGAACCTGATTTATCTAAAGCACATCCATCTGTATTAAAATCTATTTCCAATTGATCAACAATAGATAAAGATGAAACACACATAAGGCATCGAATAATACTTAATTCAAGATCGAAATGAATATATTCGCCTGGTTCCACAATAGACACAGCAATACAATTTCGTGGTGTATGTAATAATGTTGTAACATCTTTCGGCAAATTATAAAAGCAAGAATGTGTACGAAGAAGGGATAGTATATTATTTCCTTGAGCATGTGTTAGATTATTATCTACAAAACAAGATGCTAAGCGCTCGCGAAAAGATGGTTCTGTTTGTGTAGTGAAATTGAAAAATGATGATGCTGCATCACTGGCATCAGAGATAGAAGAAAAAAACGATTCATCGCTTTCTGTATGCATATTATCTCTAATATTGCAAATATCATTTATAACAGAAGACGGACATTCTGGAGACGAACTACATTCTACAATAAACGAACTGGAAATATTCGATTTATTATTATTAGCAGCAGCAGCAGCAGCAACTTTTGGAGAAAGTTGTAACCGTAAATTATTTCTAATCTCGGACATAATCCTACTTCGCTGTCGTACAGATAATCTGTGCAGCGATTTCCGCGAGGTAGATAAATTTAAATTAATCGATTTCATAGTTACGTCTGCTCTGACAGTATTTGAAGCTGCAAGCGCTGTATCCTCGCCAACAAATAGCCTCTGTGATCAAATCTCACTTTTTTCTTCGTTCACCACACTTAACTCGCGATAGTTGAACTCAGAATGATCGATGCTCTCTTGGAGCTTGGAGCTTGGAGCGATGTGATGTGAAACAATTGATAAAGCTACGACCAATCACAAGCTGTAGGATATGTAATTCACCCAATGCGAGAACGTCAACAAACCCCGCCAAAATAAAAGAACAATTATTAATTTTTACGATCGTAATAAAAGAGCAATTAATAATATCGAAACAAAAATTTCTTCGTTCTGATTGGTCAATTAAACGCTTTCAGCATTTTTAGCGCCAAAACGAAAGCGGTCGGTGGATATCACTAGCGAAGAAACTTAACGGCACTTTCCAGTGCCCATTTTTAAAATACTAGTGTTCTCAGGAACTTCCTCGCTTTGCAAACGGTACTTTTCAGTACCATTACGAAACCAATCAGCGCTTTTCAATGCCTATTACGGAATCAATCGGCCCTTTTCAGTGCCCATATCGAAATTAAATAGTATTTCTCACTGCTTATTAATATATTTTTCATTCTTTTACATATTAGCACTTTCCCGTGCTGATATGTTAAAGTAATGGTCGTCATTAATATACAGAGTGTCCCATAATTCGCGGATCACCCTTTAAGAGAAGGTAGAGGGTGTTATTCTGAACAGAAAAGTCCTGTAACATTTTTTTCTATAACGCTTATGTGGCGTCTACAATAGAGATTTTAAGCCATAAGCCTTAAGAAATTGACCAATCACAGTCGAGTATTCTTCTCATACTTGATTGTGATTGGTCAATTTCTTAAGGCTTAGAGCTTAAAATCTGTATTCTAGACGCCGCATTAATAAAGGAGTTATTATTGAGCAAAGTCTGGCCAATCAGCGCCGACTTCTAGCCGGGCGTACGTCAGTGAGCCCCGCGCCGTGCCGTAAAGTATTCGCCGCCGCACACTACTAGACGCGCGGCTCACCGACGTGCGCTCGGCTAAAAGTCGGCACTGATTGGCCAGACTTTGCTGAATAATAACTCCTTTATTAAGCGTTATAGAAAAAATGTTACAGGACTTTTCTGTTCAGAATAACACCCTCTACCTTCTCTTAAAGGGTGATCCGCGAATTATGGGACACCCTGTATATTTGATCTTTTTTATGTTTTATATAGGCTTTGGAGACAACGAAGAATTTCTACGGAGCAAGCAACAATCTCAGATTTTTAATTTATTTAAAATATATATATTTTAAAGTTAAAAATAGTTTGTCTTGGATATATATAAGTATTGTTTTAATTATAAAATAATTTAGAATTTTATTTTTTATTTCTATGTATTAATTATTTTCATCTAAATAGTTACGGCAGATCTGCTCGATTTCTGCCGTCAATCTGCCATCAAAATATATTGTGCAGATCTACTTGATTTCTGCCGCCAATCTGCCATCAAAATGTATGTGCAGATCTGCTCGATTTCTGCCGCTAATCTGCCATTAAAAAGTATTCTGCAGATTTGCTCGATTTCTGCCGCCAATTTGTCATTAGATTATATTTAACAGATCTGTTCGATTTCTGTCGCCAATTTCCTATCAGATTTGTTAACAGACCTGCTCGATTTCTTCCGCCTATCTGTTGTCAGGTTATATCTGCAGGACCTGTTACAATTCTGCTAACAGTCTGTCGACGTAATTGAAATTAACAGACTCTGTACTAAATTTGTAACCTTTCTGCTTACAAAAATTTATAGCAGATATTTGGCAAAATATGGTTAAACAGACTTGGCTGTCTGGGGGGATATAGCGGGCCAAAATCTCAATGTTATATAAGGCTATATAAGCCTTTATAATGAACTCAACTTAGAAAAAGATACAATTAAAGTATTAATGGTGTAATTTCAATAGCACACACTATGTGAAATAATGTAGTTGTTGAACAACGCGTTAGTTTATTTAAAAATTTATGTGATTTAAAAGATAGATTCATTAGATTGCAATGACCCAGGCAAAGACGTCGCGATTTTCGGCCCGCTATGTCGCTTTAATAACCGTCAGCTTATTAATTTTAAAAATCTAATGCGTCAATCCTTGTAGCGGTGATCATATAGAATAATGTCTTTCTCGAATAGTATCGATATCTTTAACGGTTAACGAGATGTAAGCGAAGAAAGTGTTAGACGTGAAGGACCCAGGCAAAGGCGTCCCGATTTCGACCCACTATTATATATATATATATATAATCGTAGAATTATTCAAAATTTAAATACATCAATTCTTGTAGCGAAGAGCATGAGAAATAATGTCTTTCTCGATTAACATCGATATCTTTAGCGGTAGTCGAGATCAAAGCGATAAATGTAGTAAACGCGAAAGGCAAAAGCGTCGTGATGTCGGCTCGCTATATCGTTTTAATAATCGGAATTATATTAATTTTAAAATTTAATTGCGTCATTCTTGTAACGAAGAGCACAATACATATTGTCTTTCTTGATTTACATCGAAATTATTAACGGTAGTCGAGGTCAAAGCGAAAATGTATTTGACGAGAAGGATACTGGCGATAATGAAAAAAATCTTGTCGCGCTGTCACGTTTTAAGGGTCATAAATATACAATTATTAACACTTTAATGCCGTAATTCCAAATAATACAGGACATGAAAATAAATGTAATCTTTGAACGTTGTCGCATTCTTTAGCGTTTGCTTTAGACCGAAGTCGTTATCTACAATACAATCGTTCTTTCCGAAAAACATATTTTTCGCTTTGATCTCGGCTACCGCCAAAGATATCGACGTCATTAAAAACCAGGGTTGGGAAGTAACGCGTTACTTGTAACGCCATTACCGTTACAGTTACCGAAAAAAAATAACTGTAACGGTAATGGCGTTACAAATTCTATTTGTAACGGAAAAAGTAACTTCGTTACATTTTTCGGTAACGAGTAACGAATTTAACAGTTACTTTTATCGTTACTTTTTTCAAATTTTTTGATTTATTTAAGATATTATTCTTGCTATTGTGCGTGATAAAATTTTTATCTTAACCGTAAAGCCGTAAGCAAATCGACCAATTAGCATTCTTATTATGTTGTAAAAATGCTTGAATGTGATTGATCAACTTATGGCTCTTGCAGACCAGTGCGATGACGCGACGCGCAATATCCAGAGCTTTATCTTTTCGGAAAAGCAGAGCTCTCATTTACTACCAGTTCTAAGTACCTTGCAACGAAAATTAGAAAATCTCAATAAATCTGACCTTATAGATTGCCATTCATTAGTTGAAGCTATTCAGCAAGGTTTAAATAAAAGATAACTTATTAATTTGATTAATACATATGTTATTTAATTTTAAATAAGGATTTAATTGAAAAATATTATTTTATTTTAAACTATTGATTCAAAAGTATTAATTTCAATAAAACAAACAATGTCGCTGGAAAAACTGGAAAATCTGACGATCACGATGATTTTTTCATTTTTGAGCAAAAAACGGTGCAAAATGAATCTGAACAAGAAGAATTGCAACGGTTTTTAAAATCAAATAATTGTAATATAGAAATGTTAAACGACTATCCAAAACTTAAAAAACTTTTTATTAAATATAATACAGCTCTATCAAGCAGTGCATCTGTAGAAAGAATGTTTAGCATCGGTGGCTCTGTATTAACACCACAAAGAGGGCATTTAAATGATGATACTATGGAGCAACAAATTTTATTAAAATTTAATAAAGAATTTCGATAAAATTTAATCATTTATTTTGTAATAAACCTTGAATGAAATCTTGCTTACAATTTTTTAAAAGTTTTTCTTATGCAAAATAATTTATTAGTTTGTATTGTAAAAAAGTAACGGAAATTGTAACGACTCGTTACTTTTTAGTAACTGTAACGGTAACGAGTTGCTTTTTAAAATTAGTAACGGTAACGAGTTACTTTTTAAAATTAGTAACGAGTAACGGTAACGAGTTACTTTTTAGAAAAAATAACGGTAACGGTAACGAGTTACTTTTATAAAGTAACTTTCCAACCCTGTTAAAAACACATTATTCTACGTGAAACACATTATTTTACATGATGTCTGCTACAAGGATTGACGCATTAGCATTTTAAAACTAATATAACTTAAATTAATTATTAAAGCGACATAGCGAGCTGAAATCGCGACGCCTTTGCCTGGGTCGTTCGCGTCTAATATATTTTTTCACTTAAATCTCGGCTACCGTTAAAGATATCGACATCTATCAAGAAAGACAATAATTTACGAGTTCTGCATTACTAGGATTGACGCATTAAAAATTTTCAATTAACACATTTTCGACTATTAGAATTATACAACAGATTGAAATCGTGACGTAAACAACTGGCTCTTTTGCATTTGAGTCTATCTCTTAAATGGCAATCGCTAAAGAAATCAACGTCGTTCAAAAATTGCATTTTTTCTGTTTTTCGTATTATATAAGCCGAAATATAAGCGAAAAAAGTATTTAATGCGAAGGACACAGGAAATTATATATAACAATCTCGTTGCAATGCTTTGTCTTAATAATTATAATATATACAATTCATAAAATTTTAATGCCGTAAATTTAATAACACAGAGGACAGAAAAAGATGCAGTCTTTGAACGATGTAGGATTTTTACCGATTGCTGTGTTTTAAGAGATGGATTCATTAAATGGTTCAGCAACCAGACGATGACGTAATGATTTCGACTTGTTCTATCGCTTTAATAATCGAAGTTATATTAATTATAAAATTCTAATGTAACAATCCTTGTAATGCTGAATACGTAGAATCATTTTGATCGTTAATTCTTGTAGTAGAGATCATGTGTTTCTCGAATGACGTCGATATTTTCAGCGGTAGTCTAAATATAAGCGAAAAAAGTTTTTGGCGCTAAGGGCACAGACGATACATAACTTTATCTTTCGGCACGGCAATCATCAACGAAATCAACATCATTATTTTTTTTTCTTTTTCCCTACAACGAAGCAAATTAATATGTTATATATTCAGTATTGCTTCAATAAAAAATTTATATTTTTATAAAATTTATATGTAAAAGTTATTTAATTTATAAGTATATATGTATATATTATACATATGCCTATTCTCTATATGATAAAAGTTGTTTGATTATAATTTTGTCATACAAAAGTTGTTTAATTTTAAATTTTATGTCATACATTATTTTGAATTAAAATTTATTTGCTATGCAATAAATAAATCTCTAATTATTTTTTGCTTCTACTTGAAGATTTTTTATTTTTATATCAATAAATTCATTACACAAAAATTTCAATATAATTTTTAAAATATAATAATTATAATAAGGACACACACATATACACACATATGAATAGGATTGTGGCAGATAGCCACCACAAACCGGCCGCGATCACGCGCACGACACGTGAAAGCGCGCAGCGGCGATCACGCGCACAACAGGTGAAAGCGTGCGGCTGCTATCACGCGCCGAACACGAGCAAGCCGCAGGAACTTCGGGTGCCCACCGAAACGCGGCGCGAACCGAGAGCCGCTACCAGCGAGTGAAATCCGTTGAGTGACAGTATATAAGGACGTCAGCGGAACGAAATAATCAGTCGCGGCTCAGCGCTGCTGGAGAGGACTTCTCTCGTGAAGCACTACTGAGTTCGTGACGGCTGACAAAGCTCGGGTCCGTTAGCTAATTCCTTTCGAGCCCTGTACAGAGGCCACAAGCGAGGAGTAAGGAGATGTCCACGTCTGTTACCGCCTCACCTGGGCCCTTCGAGCGGACAGGAGCTGCCCCTGCACCGGAAGCACCCTCCCCACATTGCATCTGCTGGACGCTAAGGGAGTAGAAGCTGCAGCCACTCGAGCTGTCGCCGGTGCATCGCACACGCCCTGGACGGGAGTTCCTCTCGACGTGGGACGTACACGTTCGGCGCTATACCTCGCCAACCTACGGGTGGAAGTATCCAGTTAAGCTCTCTCCTCTGCCACCATCACCTTCGGAGCGGACAGACCGGTGGACACAAACACACCCTGAGAGCAGAGTGCACCGTGGCACACAGGTTCACTCCTCCACATGCGAGAAGGCCACGCAGGCTTCTAACAACACCTGCGAAAGAGCCACGCAGTCCGACCTCTCCGGAGGAAGTGACGTCACTCCAGACCATGCAGGCAACCGTTACAACCTCGCCAGAAAGGAGTTACACTCCTCCCGGGACTCCTCCCGCGCTCCGGAAGTGGGGACCACCCCGGACGACGACGACGGCGTCGAATATCCAGTGGCGAGAGCGCCTGCCCTAACGCATACACCCGCGTTCAAACGGCCCTTTTCAGGGCCACAAACAATCCAATCTAAAAATAAACACCTGTATATAACTAGCGACTTTGTAATTACTTAAGAATATATTTCTGTACATAGTACATCGCACGTGTTCATTGAAGACTACCTCTCCACGACCACTCCCTGTTTGCAAAACGGAGGGTAAGGAAGCCAGTAAGACTTCCCCGCAGACCCTCCCAAAATTATTATTATTTTAACACACACTCACACACACACACATATTTATATGATGTACACACAATGAATACATTGAATAAATATTATTATTATTATTATATTAAATAAATATGTCGATTATTTATGTGCTTCCTTCTTTCCTTTTCCTACGCATGCATGCATGCCTCGCGTTATCTCTCTCTGTATCTCTTTCTCCCGCGAACGTCATCCTTTTCCAACACCAATGCGGACGCTATCCTTCTTTCTCGTGCCTGTGATCGCCTCGCGCTATCCTTCTTGCACCGCCTCGCGTATGCTCTCTCTCTCTTTCGCACCGCCTCGCGCTATCCCTCTCTTACACATTGCGGACGCCTCGCGCTATCTCTGTCACACCTACTCGCGGCATCGTACCTTCGCGTTCCCTCTTCCCCGCGGACCCCGCGCCTACCATTCCGCCGCGGTCCCCCTCTGCGCGGACCCCGCGCCTACCGTTCCGCCGTGGTCCCCCTCTCCGCGGACTCCGCACCTACCGTTTCGCAGCGGTCCCCCTCCCCCTCTCCGCGGACTCCGCGCCTACCGTTCCGCCGCAGTCCCCCCGTGTGACGTCATACCCCCCTCGTGACGTCATACCTTCCGTGACGTCATCCCCCCCATGGCGTCATACCCCGTAACGTCATACCCCTCGCGTCGGTTTCCCCTCGCCCTTCACCCCCCCCTCAGAGGACCATGGCCTTAATGTTTAAGGCATATTATTTAATGTTGTACCGTCGCGCGCGACTCGGGCGGTTTCGGGAACGGTCGATACGGTTACCCGAGCGCGGCGACGGTTCCGGGTAAACACGCGACTAAACGGCGGTTACAAATCGGAACGTTTATTATCTCTTAAAAATGGGCGCTCGGCGCCTCCGCATTATGCCCGACCGGTGTTTGTCGGGCGGCGGACTTCCGGCGGATCGACGGCCGGGTAACGGTGGAGGGATGCATCGTTACATGCTTATTATCACAGTCATCGAAAAATATGGCAATCAGAATCAACATGTTTCATAGGATTGACGTCATTTTCATCACTTACTGCATTATGGTTATGTCCATTATCAAGAGAAAATACTGTATTATTCTCAAAATTAATGGCATTGCTCAAACTATTACTATTAATATGTGTATTAATATAATTCATATTGGTAGTGCAAATATCTTGTGACATTTCTGTAGTTCCTGCAAGAAACAGAAAAATAGTTACTGTAGAAAATAGAAATGTAATGTACTATATGTAGTTTCAGAATTAAAAATTGTAATACTTACTGTTGTTATCATTGATAATTAATTTTATATTCTCCAAAACAATGCATTGATTATTTGTATTTAAATTTTTAGCAATTGTAGAAAGATCGTCTTTATTTTCTGTAAAAATAGATAGAGTAATTTAAATTATTTGGATACAATCAACTAAGGCATTGATGCGCCCCCTCGATGGCGCGCCACCTTGTCGTGGTGAGGGGCTCACCCTGAAGCTTTCCACGCAAATGGGAAGTGGAAGGGTGCTAAGAGCGTGCCTAGGAGAAGGAAAACTCCGAATCAAACCCGGTGCGCTGACACCGTGAGCGGCAGTGTTCGCACTGTCGCATCGGCCGAGGAGAAAACCTCGTTAAAAAACACTATTGGGGTTTCTGGGTTGCGTGGGTTTTTTCTCTTTTATTATGTAGGTAGGGTATTGGGGTTATGGGTAGGGTAGGTTTTATTTTCTTTTGTGGGTGGGGTGTGCACAAAGGGAAGGAGCGTCTCTCGAGCCTTTTGGACCGAGGAGGACGGAGAGGTAGGTAACCTCGTTAAAAAATCCCGGGCAGGTCGGGCTCGTCAGGCGCGGTGAAGCCAACCGGCCTAGGTGAAGGAAAACACCGAAAGTAAACCACCTTTTTGATCAACCATGATGGAAGACAAATAAGGGCATAAACTTACCGACTCAGTGGGACTCGGAACGGCGTGGGGGAGATACAGTCCCAGTGCCCCCCGCGTCGTCATCCAGCGATGGGCTACCTGCGGCGTTGTCGACGAGCGCCGCAGGCGATTTAGCTATCGCCGTAAATAAGGAGGTGCGGGTGACCGCGGTGAGGGTCGACCGGCCCGGACCGGCTTCTTCGAAGTCGAGGTCCCGGTCGTGCTCCGCCGCGAGGTCTCACCCCTACCAAAGGGACGAGGGCAAGTCCCGGGCTGCGAGCCTTACTCGCCCCGGGAGCCCCGATGCCAGAAAGGCACCGAAGAAGGGCAGCGCTGGCGGGACCCCTGTATCTCAGGGGACCCCGTACGCCAGCGCCAGCGGTAGCAAGGGCTCGCAAGAGTTCCTCGCGGGGATGGGCCCCGACGGGCTCCCCGTTAGAAGGGGGAGGGGTAGACCCCCACTACCGGGGAGCACGTGGGGCCTCGCGAGCGCCGCGAAAAGAAGGAAACCCTTCGAAAGGGAGGATAGGGCCAGGAAGGCCCTATCATAGGACACTCTTCCCCCCTTCCCTAGCAGGGAGTTGAAGATGTACGAGGCCCAGTGCGCGGAGGAGCTGGGCCTCGCACCCACAACGGATCTGACTGCAAGGAGCATCGAGGAATATCGAGAGGATCGCTGTTTGTTCCGGTAATCTACAGTGCTCCTTGAAGGGGAAGCTGAGGAAAGCCGCTTCCGTTGTAAGGGTGGCGGCGGCGACCCTTAGCGAGAGGGCACAAAAAATGGAGGAGCCCAGAGAGCTGGCCCTCCTGAGGAGGAACTTAAAGTCCCTCGCTGATAAGAATAAGAGCCTCCAAAAGGAGGTCCTCACTCTGATGGAGGAGCTTGAGGCGGTACGCCGCGCCAAGTCTTCCCTCAAGTTGCCCTTCGCCAGCTAACCTGAGGAGGCCCCCCGCAAGAGAACGCGGGGCGCCCTTTGGGTGAAATCGGTGGACATAGTGGACCCACCCGTAAGGGTGCAAAGGTCCACGGGAAAGGGGGGACCGGCGTCCTCGAAATTCAATGGGGGAGTTATGGGACTTCGGTCCCCAACGTCTTAACGGGGAAGGGGGGATATGGGACCTAAGTCCCCAACGTTTATTCGGGGGGGGGGGGTACGGGACTTAAGTCCCCAACGTCGGGTGGTGTTCAGGGGGATTCGCGAGGGGGTGTAGCCATCAGGCCCCCTTTGAGGGGAGCATCGGTCCCCCTCCCGGCGAATTACCCCCCGGGAATTGAAGACGAGGGCGCTAAGGCCTGGTACGACTGGTACACGGACCAGATTAGCACCCTCGTCGACCTGCAAGCGGCTCTGGGCCGCGGTGGGCCCGCACGGCCCTCCGCGCCAGCCCGCCAACCACCGGCTCGCGACTTTCTTCCTCTTCCCCCCGGTGCCTCTGCGCCGTGGCAGGGAAAAAAAAGGAGAAAGAAAGAGGAGCGTGGACCGGGGGGAGAGAGTGGCACGAGGCCCCCTTCTGTCCCACCCCCTTCCCCGCAAGGTCCGCGTACGGGTGCCGGCATATGCCGCCCCCCAGCGGTGTCCAGCGGCCGCCGCGGGAACAGGGGCCTTCCCCCCCGCCACGGCGTGCTTGGGGCCAGGACGAATCCTGATCTCGGGTCGTGGGGCGGAGAGAGAGGAGGACCCAGGGGACTGGCGCCGGGCAATCGGCCCAGGCCAATGGGCAGGATAGGCCCGCCGCTCGCGCCCCCCACCCCGCTCTGAAAAGCAGAGGGGGGCAACAAAAGCGGCAGGGTAAGGGACAGACCCCAAGTGGGCTGCCAAGAGAAGACCCCTCCGCACAGCGGCTGTAACAATTACATGCCCTAGCGGGGGATACGAAGCAGCCCTTACAAGGGCGCGGAGGGAAGTCGACCTGAAGAAGTTGGGTATCGACTCCCTCCGCATCCGGGAGGCGGCCACAGGCGCTATGGTGGTCGAGCTGCCGGGGTCGGGCGACAAGGAGGGCCCGACCGCCATGGGGCAGATGCCCTTACGCTCGACCTCCGCCGCGTCTTCGCTGGCGATGATGGGGTGAGGTTAGCTCGCCCCATCAGGAAGGCGGAGCTGCGGCTCCATGGGCTCGATCGCTCCCTGGCCGCTGCGGACATTGCGGCGGCCATCGCCAGCAAGGGGGGCTGCCTCCCGGAGGAGATACGCGTCGGGGACATAAAGTTCCCGACGCGCGGAATGGGGACCGTTTGGGTCCAATGTCCGCTGAGTGCAGCCAATCTTTTGGCCACGGCGCGGACCATCCAGATTGGATGGTCCAAAGCCGCAGTGGAGCTGTTGCAAAAACGGCCCCTCCAGTGTTTCAAATGCCTGGAGAAGGGCCATGTGCAGCAGCATTGTAACAGCACCATTGACAGGAGCGGGTGCTGCTACCGCTGCGGCGAGATGGGGCACCTTGCTCGCGATTGTGCGAGCAAGGTCAGGTGCCCCATCTGCGCGGGGTTGGGCCGCCCGACGGACCACCGCGTGGGGAGTGCCAGGTGCAGCCCCCTAAGAAAAGGCCGGCGCAGGGGAGGAGCGTTGCGCCCCCCCTCCGTCGGCGGATCTCGGCCAGTAAATCTTGCCAAGATCACGGATAGCCGCCCGTCCGACGCCGGGGGGCTCTTCAACGTGGCGGTGCGGCCGGGGGCGGGAGGGGGACGCGGGGAGAGCCTTTTTCTGGCAGGACCCGCCAACCCTCCACGTCTTCCGGCTGCAGAGGCGGGGTGGCGCAACGCCGCGCCAGGAGGCCCTAAGGGGGGGGGGGTCGGTGAGCGCGGAGACAGTCGTCCCTCGCAGCCCCCCCCCGGCAACGGGGTGACGCGGGCGGGGGGAGCGGACCTGGGGCCTACTGGTTCCGGTCCATGTCGGCTCTCCCTGCTGACGCGCAGGGCCCGCGAGACACGCGGGCCCGATGGCCGGGGACCCGGGTGGGGTATTCAGGCCCGGCTACGTCAACCCCGCCACGCCAACGGCGGGAAGTGGGAGAGAGGGGTGGTGGTCCCTCTCTCCCCAATACGAGCGGGAGTCCCCACGAAAATGGGGACTCTGTGGGGAGGTCAACACTCCCCCCTCACGTGGAAGGCTCGCAGACGGAAGGTCTCTCCGAAGTCGTGCAACAGCCAGATTCCGGAGAGGCCTTCTCTAACGCCCGGGCCTAGATCACCCGGAAGTTTTAGTGGGTAGTCCCCTGGCCGTTTGTTTAGGCCGGGGGTGAGCCCTACATAACCCCGCCTCGAACCCCATCGAAGCGGGGTATGCGTAAAGGCATTTCCCCTACGTTACCAAAAAAAAAAAAGGCATTGATGCGAGAATTTAACTAAAAAGAAAGTTAAAAAAGCAGTGTTGTGTAAAAACTATATATTTTTGCGGTTTGTATTGGTATTATCCTGACTGTTCGGATTCGACACATTTAACAAATTTCGAGCATAAAAATTAAATTTTATTTCTAACCGCGCAAAGCAATGCGGTCGCGCAAAAACTCGCTCGCACCCGCTATCACGCCCGTTCGCCCCCTCCATTTTTTTTGTTTGCCTAGATCGCGATACGCCGAGCCGATCGAACGATATTTTCGAGACCAATCCGATGCGTGACAAACAGCGTAGGTTCTCAGCGAAATTCCTCGTCATTAAATTCGATCATCGGTTCGGCAGTCTTGCGCCCGTTCTCGCATGCGAAGCACACAAATCTCGCAGTGTCTTACGCCCGTGTTGAACGTCCTTTGCTCGCTTCAGTTCTCTCAGAACAGTATCTTGTGCGCGCGATCGCTCGCCAAAACATCAATATCGTGCCGATTATCGGTCGCGATTTCTCTTCAACTTTTCATTAGGCTTGCGCTCCGGCAGCCACCGTCGGCCGGCTGGACACCTGGACATCGGCCCGACGCTCGATAGTGCGCGATCGTGACTCTTGGGGTTTTTGCGCCGTTCGCCGAAGAGTTCGAGTTGCATCTCAACTTCTCTTCTTAAGTGACAATCGATTAGTGTTTGATCAAAAGACGAATGGACAATGAATGCGCATCGCACATCTCAGCATTATCATTCCCTTGTATATATATTAGTTTTGTAGTATGTTCTCTCGGCTCGTGGTGAGCTCACGATCCGGAGACGACGGGAAAGTTGCGATCGCAACTTTTTATACCGCTGCCCCGCGACAAGATCTCCGCCGATCTCGCGGACAAGATTTCCGTTCCGGTCAGGGTGTCCATACGACGTCCAGCAAGATTTCCGTCGGAAATCACAACAACTCACGGGCAGACTCCGTTGGTATTCTCAAGAGATTTCCGACTTCCGTCTTGAAGCCCTCAGTCTCACGCTCATCGGACAGTGAATTCTGCAAACCCGGGAGCTGCCGCCTGTTGAGGGTTTCCACGTGCTTCATTTATTGTGATTTGTGCAACTATTCCGTAATAAAAACAACTTTGTATGCACTTGACAATCTCTCAGTCCATCTGCATGTGACTTTTGTGTTCGTCTGCCCTCTAATTTTACGAAATCGCGTCACGCGTACTCCGCGCTCATCACTGGGCGATTCCGGTGTTTCTTTCGCGCGTACGGTCGACCCGTGGTTCAAACGCGCACACTGATTATAATCATTGAGCATAACAGCACATAACCTAGACAGGTTATGTGCTGTTATTCTCAATATGCACAATACTCTATTACGCTTAAAATATTTTATATTAATATTTAAAATAAATATAAAATGATCATACTTACTATTCTGTGCAATTGTACGCAAAATACATCTTTTCTTATGATTCCTATTAACTGTACATTTAACGTTCATTCTTCCGTATTTCATATTTGTTACATAATATTTATGATAATTACAAAAAAATAATATATATTGTGACATTTTTCACATAATGTGGTTCAACCATGTACATACAAAACGAAATGATTCTTTTAAAAGATCAACCGAAATCTTCTTAGACAAAGCAGCTCATGCAGTGATGCCAGAGAAACGCAACGTGCCAAATTGTGGTAGACGGGATAACGCACCAATCGAAAAACGGCGTACATATGAGCTCGGCGCTTTGGCTAGTTTCGGATAGCAGAAAAAGACAGATATATGGTTTTCTATCCCTTTCCTGCCAAGCTAGCAACAAAGACGATGGGCAACGATACTCGCTGCTTGATACGCGTGAAAGCTTTAAATGTTTTTTTACAGCCTTTTTATATTATATACTTATATCAAAGTTGTAAGAAAAAATGGATTGTTATATTAAAGCAATACAGTTTTAAATAATTATAATATTAAATAATATTATATAAAATTATAATATTATTTTTATTTAAGTATACTGCAAAAATATTCGCATAAGATAATCGAAGAGTAAATATTTTATTAAACTAATTAATTTAATAACTCGATTTAATTAATTTTTCTTAAATATTTCATAATTCATATCAATATATTTTTTAAAATAAAAAATATTAAGTATTTATCTATATAGCACTTTTTGATCATCTTAGCTTAATTATTTTTTCATACGCAGAATAAAAAAGAATTGTTTGAATTGAATGATATAGTACAATATATTAAGAAATGATTTTCATATTTTTTAATTTTATAACAGTTTTATGAATAAGAAGTTATTAATATTTATAAAAAATTATGTTAATATTAAATCATGAGAAAGAAAGAGAAAAAAGAAAGGAATAATAGAAAATGTAATTAAAAATTAAATAAAATAAAACACTAAAATAATGAATAAGTTAATAAAATAATGAATGAAATAAGTTATAAATTAAAATTAAATTAATATTTAAAGTTAATAATTTAAAAAATTATTTTTTTATTGGTTATATGCATACAAAATTTAAAAAGTACAAAATTATTTTTTATACCATATCGCTTCAAAAGAGTGTTTTCATTCATCCTGCGTATGAAAAAATACTAAGCAAAGATTACTCAAAAACATTTACTATAGAGATAGATATTTAATATTTTATGTAAAAAAATATATAGGTATGAAATATAAAATTGATAATTATTCATAATCCCTGGTAATTAGGCACAATTATCGCAATTAGCCGTTACAGATACATATAATAAATACACGGAGAGAAATTTCTTAGATTACCAAACATTAATTTTGACATTATTTATTTAACTAATTGTCTTCATATTATGCTTAGTTCTCAAAACATATTCACTGTCTCTGATTTTTCTGAAATCCTTAAAACTGCCACATACTATATAATGGCAGCTACCGGAACAATATTATTTTATATATTATGTATTTTATATATTATTATTCAATAGATTTAATATGAAATAACTGAATCTGTTGCAATGTAATTTTCGAAATTAAATAATAGCTATTATCATTATTAAAAAGGTTACAAATATTTCAACTGTAACAATAAATGTCAAAAATATTATTATGTCCTGAAAACCACGAATTTACATAATAAATGGCACATTTCAGGACATCTTTGTATTTTTGCCTCTGATAAATATTAAACGCTACTGTTTACAATTAGAATTATTAATTTCTTTTTCCTAAACGTATTTCTATTAATGAGGAGCGATGTTGTACAATTGTAGTGTGATTTACACAAAATAAAAGAAAGTTCCTGAAAACCGCCTATTTATATAAAATCATATAGCTATAAAAGAGCATATTTCTGGATATCATTATATTTTTACCTTGAATAAATATTAAACGCTATTTCGTATAATTAAAATTGTTAAATTCTCTTTCCTAAACGTATTCCTATTAATGGGAAGCAATTTTGTACGATTATAGCGTAATATATACGAAATAAAGAAAGGTCCGGAAAACTGCCCATCCATACATAATTAAATTGGCTAAAGAAAATATGGCATATAAAAACAAAAGAAAGGTACCATTGGGTTTATATTAATGCTCTGCATAATATGAGATAATAAAATCAGATAGTATTAGGTGTACAACTTTGCTTCCGTCGTTTTTTTTTCCGAAATCATTCCCATGTCTTTGAGGCGTTTTGAAATTGCTTGTTGAGTCACTCCCAATGATCGTGCCAATTCTTTTTGACTTTAATTCGAGTCTTCATTAAGTAATGCCTCCAATTCTGCATCTTCGAAAACCTTCTCTCTTTCACCGCTATGCCGGTCTTCGATGTGAAAATCACCGTTCTTGAAGCGTTGAAACCACTCACGACATGTTCTTTCACTAATAGCGGCTTCACCATAAGTATTTGAGAGCATTCGATGAGCCTCAGCCGCAGATTTCTTCATATTGAAGCAGAAAATTAAAACCTCCCGCAAATGACGAGTATTTGGCTCGTAAACTGACATTTTCAATCGAGAATAACTTTATGATGCAGACACAAATCGACTAATGTTTCTATGGGGTTATGTTGACAGATGCCCAAGTTTATTGCATGACGTCTATGATCTATTTATTTCGACCACTACTTACCGCTAAAGCCATCTGTAGGAAAACGGCGGAAGCAAAGTTGTACATCTAATATAAAAATGTCCCGAAAACTGCCTCTGGATATACACACACACACATATATATATATATATATATATATATATACAATATATGTACATACCCAGACAGCACAAAACATCCTCAGGATCATCCTGAATATATCCAGGACGGTTCAGGACATTTGTAGGATGTTTTAAGATATTATTATAAATATATTTATAAAAGTTTAATATGCATACATAATTATTTTTAGTTGTGTCGGCTATTTTATATAATTTTGAAATCTTAAGTATTATAATAAGTATTAATGTCCTATAAATGTCCACTGGATAACCCCTGGATGTCTGTAGGATATATCTGCCCTGTCTATTATATTGGATGTCTTTTGGATTTCCAGAGGACATATACATGTGCAATTAATTGTTAACGTTAATTTCGTTTAATATTAATAATTGAGTTTGATGCGCACATTTTCATATATCCAAAATTATTATTTATTTAATATTTCATGAGAAATGTTACTGTTCGCAACATTCCAAAAACTTTACAAACAATAGTATTTAACCGCTAGTTCGTTTGTTTACCGCTATGCGACACGCGAACTCGTATTTGAGATTTGGTCATGAGAATTATATAAAGCTTGCAAAGAGCAACTGACAGGAAATTACAAATGTAATTATTTTCTATCAGTTCAATTTCTGATGCAATCCCAACATAGGGAATTCAGATATTGGATTGTTTAGAAAATATTACACAACTCAAACCCGGGAGCCAAACCTAAAATATTCATGTACAGCACGAAAGCCTCAAATATTAAAGAACGGTGAACTATTTTTAATATTAGATTTTTAATATTGGCAGTAAATAACAAAACATAATTTTAATTTATATTGAAATTTTAAAATTTGCTCCTTGAAACATACGAAAAATATCCTTAACATATCCTATAAAAATCCTTAGGATGTTCCACAGGATCTCCCTGGATTCTCCAGAGGTTAATATACGGCTATCATTTACTCTTCCTCAGGACATCCAGAGGAGATCTGAGGATTACAATGGGATATCCTGAGGATATCCTACATGTATGTCCTGGATGCCCTTTGGACGTCCTAAGGACATCCTTGTGCTGTCTGGGTATGTTTGTGAATCGATTACTTTGACGACGATTTTTCGCAAGCATTGGCTATTTTGACGACTTCTGGCTGTTTTGACGACCGTCGTCAAAGTTTTATTGTTCTATCGTATATTTTGACGACGTCGTCAAAATAACCCATATCAATGAAAAGGCTACATTGACGACATTGTAAAGATTGACGACAATATGCGGTGTAATGGCGATTTTGACGACAGTAAGAGAAAATAATCAAAAAGAAAAAGGAGAACATATTAGATATTTTCATATACTTAATAAATATATTTTGATATACTTACTTTTTTCTAGATGGAATCAAATATACTTTAATATAGAATATTATATAGATTATTATATTAGCTTTAATATACCCAGATAGCAAAATGCTAGCAGCATGCGCGCAGATTGGCAGCAAATTTAATCAGAATTTCATGCCAAAACCATAGCCATCTGTGACCACATTAAGCTCAGGTTTTGTCGATAGAGCCTGCTGACAGGCAATGTGAGCAGATTGGCAGCAGAAATCACGCAGAGCCTGCACGCAATCTGACGGCAGATTGACAGCAGAAATCGAGCAATTTCTAGACATTTATATAAAATGGTACATTTAAATGGATTTAAACATTTAAAGGGTCTTGAGTCCAAGTAGCAAAATGACAGTAAATTTTGGTCACAAAATAACCAATTAGAGTTAATCCTAAAGTTAGGTCTCATAAGATTCAAAAATGACGTCAATAGTTGATATGTCACATTCATGGGATGTCATTTTCTGACGTTTGTATTAATAACATAAATTTATAATATTAATAATATGTAATCTATTAAAGGGATATATTGGCAATAAGAGCCAGGCGCAGTTATAAAGGCGCAAAAAGGTATATTAAAGAAACTCACGTTACATAAATAAACGCAAAGCGGACGTTTCGGCTAATCTTTTAGCCATCTTCAGCGCAACACATTAAATAAAAATAAAAATTAACCAGAAGATAGATTACTTAGTAAATTCATAAACATTCGCAATATATTAAATTAAAATTACCGAAGATAGACCACCTTGCAAATTCAAACATTCATCAGCAAATTGTTGAAAGCCAGGTATCCTGGCTTTAATAATATGTATTAAGAGGATGCCGGATTACCGACAGAACGCGAATATTCTTTATTTTGCAAAATCTTTTTGTTGATTATAGATATCAACAAATCCTTTTCCACAATTAAGGTACACATAATAACGGAGTGCGGAGTTTAACATTTCATATGAAAAGTTAAAAAAAATGAGAAAATTACAGTTTTGTTATCGGCTTCTGCGTCAACATTTACTTAATATAACAAATTTGTAATCTACACGTGCCTAATCAGTAAACTCCGCACTCGGCATTTCATCAAAGAGTATAAGTGAACTTAGAGAAGTGAGTTTAGAAGCTTTATAAAAAAGATTTTGCAAAATAAAATTTTCGTGCATATGTGTGTGTGCGAGATGGAGGCTCAAGAGTAAAACAGAGCAGTAGATTAGTTGCGTGATGTCGCGATAGACGGAGCTGTAATCTTACACGACAAGGACAGACATAATCGTACTACCTTTGTCTCTTTCATGCGTGTAGAGTAATATACATGTACGCACTAACATTATTGCAGTATCTTTTTTCTCTCGATCATACGCTCTGTCTCTTTCTAATCGCTCGCTTGCTATGTACAACGTATCGCTTAGCTTCATGCTCCTCGCATATTCACTTACGCGTTCACTCGCGCTTCTCTCTCTCTCTCTCTCTCTCTCTCTCTCTCTCTCTTTCCTTCTGCTCGTTCATTATTGTATATTGTATTCTTTTATTCTCATTATTATATTTTTTTATTTGCTCAATTTTTATTCTTTCTATTCTCGTCTCCCTACATGAAAATAAATAAATTTATTTATTTATGTTTATTTGATACATCATAAATGAGATACACAAGTTATTTTCTTTTTCTATTTAACTATAGTTAAATACAACACATGTACATACAAAAATACACATAATTAAATACTTTGTCTATTTATGACATACACAATATCTCATTTATGTTGTATAAAATAAAGACGAATAAATTAATGTATTATTATGTAGGAAGACGAGAATATAGAAAGAATAAAAGTCGAAGAAATAAAAGAATATAATAATGGGGATGAAAGAATACAATAAAGAACGAGGAGTAAGCGAGATGACAAACATCAAAGAGTTCCGAAGTCTCGTTCGCGAGGCTCTCTTTATCTATAATATCTCGGGTTACATATCGTTCGTAAAATTTCTGTTTTTCGTATTTTATCGATATCAAAATAATTCTAATAGATTAATGAGATTCTTGCGATTAAAATAATACTAAACATGACATAAATCGGATAATTTTTAATCAATTATGTTATTAAAATTATGATTACTTATTTCATTTAAAATAATCGGATTTATATCGTATTTGGTGTCATTTTAATCGCAAAAATGTAATTAATCCATTACAATTATTTTCAGATATATAAAATGCGAAATACAAAAGTTTTATTTTCTATAATAAGATGACATATATACGTGAAAGATTACAGATAAAAGGAGTCACGCGAGCGAGGCTTCGGAACTCTTTCATGTTTGTCATCTCACTTACTCCTTCATTCTTTCTCGCTCTCGCTTTTGTCGACTCTTCAGCGTCGGGGATCTTTCCTTATCTACAAAATATAAACATCTTCTAAATAAAAAATGAAACTTGTATTTTCCATTTTATCTGTATAAAAATAATTATAATGGATTAATGAGATTCTTGCGATTAAAATGACACGAAACATGACATAAATCGGATTATTTTTAATCAATTATGTTATTAAAATTATGATTACTTATTTCATTTAAAATTATCCGATTTATGTCATATTTGGTGTTATTTTAATTGCAAGAATCTCATTAATCCATTATAATTATTTTTATACTAATAAAATACAATATGAAAGTTTCAGTTTTTATTTTATAAGATGTTTATATAAGGAAAGATCCCCGCGCGATGCTGGAGAGTCGACAAAAGCAATAGAGAGAAAGAATGAAGGAGCAAGCGAGACGACAAATATCGAAGAGTTCCTAAGTCTCGCTCGTGAGGCTCCCTTTATCTATAATCTTTCACGTTAGATTAATATATATAAATTATTATAAAATTTATATATATATACAGGGTGTCCGGCGTCAATCGCATCACCGGTCGTGTGCAGGTAGAGCAGATGAAATCGAGAAGAAAAGTCCTTTACCTTTTTTTTCTATAACACTTAATAAAAGAGTTATTATTGAGTAAAGTCTGGCCAATCAGCGCCGACCTTTAGCCGGGCGCACGTCAGTGAGCCGCGCGCTATGAAGTGTGCAGCGGCGTACACTATCAAGCGCGCGGTTCACCGACATGCGCCCGGCTAAAGATCGGCGCTGATTGGCCAGACTTTACTCAATAATAACTCTTTTATTAAGTATTATATAAAAAATTGGTACAGGACTTTTCTTCTCGGTTTCACCTGCTCTACCTGCACATGACCGGTGATGCGGTTGACGCCGGACACCCTGTATATATATGTCATGTTACTATAGAAAATCAAATGTCTGTATTTCGCATTTTATATATCCGAAAATAATTTAAATGCATTAATTACATTATTGTGATTAAAATGTCACGTCGTAAAATATTAATAAATAATGTTTTTATGTATCAAATTAATTTTAATCAATATGAAAATAACTTTTTATTCGGTTACAGAATATTCGTTTATAAAGATGCGCATTTGTTTTTATTATTACGCGATATTTGTAGCATGCATGTATCTAAGTATGTATGTACGTATCGGGGAATAAGGCGACTGTACTATTCACACGCACACAGCCAGGCACATGCGATAATATCAGTGCGCGGCAGTACTCAGTCTCAGTCTCAGTCGCGCGTGTTGTGTACATACGCGTAACGAGAGATAACCGCAAAAGTGTGCTCAACCGTTATAACGCGTTATAACGCGTCGAATTTAAAAAACGAGTGTTGTGTTTGTGTAGTCATAGTGTGTTCATATAATAGGGCGAAAATATAATGAGAAACGCTTGCCTCGCTTTGCCCGCAGACTTTCTTTAAAAAGAATAAGGGTCAAAAGGTTAGTATATTTATATACCATAATTCTAGAAGGAATTGTTTTAATGTATAGTATATACTAATATGTCGCTAGATATAATTGAATTTTTTTTCCGTGCAGTTTACACAAAAATATAAGTATGATAATGTAATATTATATAAAAATGTAATATTTCAAGTTTCTTTTTTTATTTTTTGATTATATCTTTAAAGCAATTCCTAAATAGAAAACAACATAAAGACCTTTGTATAAAAAAATTGTAACATAAAATTAATCTTTAAATAGAATTTAGAATTACTACAATACATGAACATACACATTATATGTATATGATGCACATAGTATTTAGTACTCATATAGTATTTTTGTTATAAAGAAATAGACAGACATGGGCAAAAAAAAGAAAGAGAGAGAGAGAGAGAGAGAGAGAGAGAGAGAGAGAGAGAGAGAATAGGAATGAGTAAGCGAGAGAATGGCTGTACAACGATATATCGATTAATAATTCACATCAGTCGCTAAATATTAGTGAGCATAAAGTATTGCTACGGAGAAAGATCCAACTATTTCCTTTTTTTTCTTACTTTTGGCACTTGTATGGACACTTGCTCACTTACACTATATCCTCTTTCTCTTTGCCCATTCTTCTCTGTCCGTCTCTTTCTGATGCGAGCATACTATGTGTGTTATATATTATCTATATGCGATCTTTTCGTGAACTGGTTGTAAATATTTCATACCAGATGCGGTTTGCATGTGCGCTCTAAATATTGCCGAAATATTTGATCCCAGAAGCGATCTTTTCGTGAACTGGTTGTAAATATTTCATACCAGATGCGGTTTGCATGTGCGCTCTAAATATTGCCGAAATATTTGATCCCAGAAGCGATCTTTTCGTGAACTGGTTGTAAATATTTCATACCAGATGCGGTTTGCATGTGCGCTCTAAATATTGCCGAAATATTTGATCCCAGAAGCGATCTTTTCGTGAACTGATTGTAAATATTTCATACCAGATGCGGTTTGCATGAGCGTTCTGGTTAAAAATATATCCCAGAGGCGATTTACGTGTGCTGGTTATTGTAAAAAATATCCCAGAGGCGATTTACGTGTGCTGGTTATTGTAAAAAATATCCCAGAGGCGATTTACGTGTGCTGGGTATTGTAAAAAATATCCCAGAGGCGATTTACGTGTGCTGGTTATTGTAAAAAATATCCCAGAGGCGATTTACGTGTGCTGGTTATTGTAAAAAATATCCCAGAGGCGATTTACGTGTGCTGGTTATTGTAAAAAATATCCCAGAGGCGATTTACGTGTGCTGGGTATTGTAAAAAATATCCCAGAGGCGATTTACGTGTGCTGGGTATTGTAAAAAATATCCCAGAGGCGATTTACGTGTGCTGGGTATTGTAAAAAATATCCCAGAGGCGATTTACGTGTGCTGGGTATTGTAAAAAATATCCCAGAGGCGATTTACGTGTGCTGGTTATTGTAAAAAATATCCCAGAGGCGATTTACGTGTGCTGGTTATTGTAAAAAATATCCCAGAGGCGATTTACGTGTGCTGGGTATTGTAAAAAGTATTCCAGAGGCAATTTACGTGTGCTGGTTATTGTAAAAAATATTCCAGAGGCGATTTACGTGTGCTGGTTATTGTAAAAAGTATTCCAGAGGCAATTTACGTGTGCTGGTTGCTTTACAATATTTTGAATCGGATGCGATTTAATAGTTATATAAGATTAGCAATATAACCGTTATTATATATTATAATACATATATATGTATTGTGCCATTGTATGTATGTATGTATGTATATATATATATATATATATATATATATATATATATATATATAAAAGGCACACATATATATATATATATATATATATATATATATATATATATATATAAAACAATACATGCACACACACACACACAGATACATGGCCAAATATTCCTCTTGGAAAGATATATGGAAAGGCACACACACACGCACATATATATATATATAAGTCCATGTAAGTAATGTGTGCAATTGTGTTCAAATATGCAATAAAGGCAGACACGTGTCTATGTTATACTGTTATCTATACGCTTAGATACGCTTAAATATGCGTGCGAGGCAATAGAGCAGTAGAAATACACGATGTTGTCCGATTTCATCATATTGAACACAATTCTCTTTCAAATATGCATAAAACATGCAGAAATATTATCGGTAACAGCGGAACTAAAATTATTGATATTATCGATAATTTCGGTCGGTATTATCGATAATTTTAGTTACGCTTAGATGAGGGCGCTAACCCGTCGGAGTTCGGCCGTCGCTCCGGCATCCTCTTAATATAATATATATATGAAAATTTGAATAATTAATTTATGAAATTAAATCAAAATTAAAATATTTTATTTATATGGAAGTTAATTTCTATTTTATATCTTAAATACATATAATAACGAACGATTTTCACTTATTTGGATAATTTCTTTCCAAATAAGTGAAAATCGGATATTTATCTGTCTGATTTTCTAAAAATTAGTTAAATATCTGAATTCCCGGTACGGGAGTCATATCAGAAATTAAATTGATAGAAATAATTACGATGTTATTAGCCGCATTTTGCAGGCATTATATACGCTCGTGACAAGAACTTGAATACGGATATAGAAAGTGAATAGTGCGCCGTATAGCTGTAAGCGAATAAACTATACTATCTCAATAAATTATATGAATGCTAAAAGCTGCAGATTCTGTTTGATTTCTACTGCCGATTTGCCATCAGATTGCGCTCGCGCAGATCTTGCTCGATTTCTACCGACAATCTGATGTCAAGTCATATTAGCAGATCCTGCTCGATTTCTGCTGCCAATCTGCCGTCAGATTGCGCGCGCGCAGATCCTGCTCGATTTCTGCTATCAATTTGAAATCAAATTGCGTTGTGCAGATCCTGCTCGGTTTCTGCTGGCTATCTGCTATAATAATTCTATGCAAATTCTGCTCGGTTTCTGCTACTGATCTGCTGTCAAATTATGTCAGCAGGTTTTGTAACATTCCTGCTGATATTCTACTATCATTATCTGATATAACAGACTTTGTATACAATCTGGAATCTTTTTGCTGACAAAAATTTGTAGCAGACGTTTGGCAAAATCTGTTCGAACAGACTTGGCTATCTGGGATAGATTATTAATATAGATTATTAATATAGAATTAATATAGAATATTAATATAGATTATTAATATAGAATCAATGTAATACTTTCAAGCGAATATACAATATGTGCGATATGCGCAGTCCAAGTCTATATGTCGATAGGCTTTATCTATTATTAGTATCTCACAAATATATGTCATCTTACTGCAGCCAGTGACATACGCGAAGTTAGGAGATCTGTTATGTGTGCAGTAAATAATGTAGAAAAACACCCTGTTAGAATATTTTTATTAATTATATATACATTTTTTTTATATATCTGTATTTTACGTTTGATATACTGTCTATAAATAATTAATAATTGTACTCTTTCGTACTTAAAATTTCACGTATGTCAGGGTATTGTGAGATTTTAAGTGCGAAAGAGTACAGTATACCCAGTCAGCACAGAAAGATCCCCTGAATGTACATAGGATATACGGAAACGGACTCTGAATATTTTGTGCATGTCATAACACATCTGAAAGATGTCCATTGCAGGTCGTATGGATGTTCAAAAGCAATGCGCCGTAGGTCTCAGATAGATCCAATATATATCCATTTGTACATCCAATGTACATACATGAAACATACATTTTCGTATATCCATATAGTCGCAATTTTAGTATATCCTATGTATATCCAAAGAACATATATTGTACATGCATGTACTATGTATTTCCAATGTATATCTATATGTACATTCAATGTACATACATTTTCGTACATCATACGTATATACTATTTGAGGTGCCGGGAAGATTCAATATATGTATATATCCATATATCATCCATTGTACATACATTTTCGTATTTCGTTAGTACATGCATGTGATGTACAATATATGTATAAATGGATATACGAAAATGTATGTTCCGTGTATTGGATGTACAAATGAATATATACTGGATCTATCTGAGACCTACGGCGCATTGCTTTTGAACATCCATACAACCTGCAATAGACACATCTTTCAGATGTGTTACGATATGTACAGAATATCCAGAGTCCGTTTCCGTATGTATCCTATGTACATTTAGGGGATCTTCTGTGCTGACTGGGTATATCCTGTACAATTAAAGGTAGATAATTATAAATTATTAGTTCGAAAATTTGTCATGTCTTTATAATAAAATACTAAATACAAAATGATCAAATCTAAGATAAACCTGATGTCTTATCGAACTAATCGATTAAAATAATGAAGTATATGTAATGGAGGAATAAGCAATTGGTGGAATGGAGCATATTGGAAAGTTTGAAAAAGTACAATTATTACACATATTTTTAAACTTAATAATTCAGAATATATATATTTTAAAATGTCTAAATAAACACACACACATATATATATATATATATATATATATATATATATATATATATATATATATGTATATATATATATATGTGTGTATGTGTGTGTTGTTATATATAATATTACATTTTTTTCAGTGCATAAATTTTCTGTACCAACATTGTAAGGCTACATAATAAAAATAAACTAAACAAATCAAATAATTACGAAAATAAAATAAGTATTTTAGCAAAATGATATATTTAAACGATATGTTTTCAAGTTTCAAATAAAAATAACTGAAATAAAAACAAAAATAAATACTGATAAAAGTGCAGTAAATCGAATAAAATAAAAATGATAAATGCAATAATAGTAGCAGGGCAATCAAATTATTTTTATTTGAAATTTTAAAACCTTGCTGCACTTTTAATTTTTAATAAATTTAAAACAAATAATAATAATGCCAAGTTGTATCTTAATCGTTAAGATTTTGGCCTATTTCACAAACAGAGTCTTTTTCAGAAACGGAGACTGTTTCACAAACAGAGCCTGTTTCATCACAAACGGAACCTGTTTGACACATAGTGTTTTGTAGTTTTTTCTTCGATTGGAACTTGTTACTGCGTTCTTTACTTCTAACTAGCCAATTTTTTATTACTTCTATGATGTCCGATTCTGTTGCAGATTTTGTCTTGGAGTTCAGTCGAACAACACCTAAAATCATACAGTGAATATATATAATGCTATATACGTACGCATTTGAGTCGAGCCTTATAAAATGTAACTATGGAACGTAACCAGTGTGGACAGACCTGCGAACTTTAATGCGTAACATCATCGCATAATATACGTATAACAGGATTACAGCTTGAGATTCGGAGCGACCTACTGATCGTCAGTATTTCTCCGTCGCGCGTGAAATGATGTTACGCATTAATACGGTTACGCAGTATTGGATATACATCAGACTGATATAGGAAACGTATTAAATCAGAAATAGTAGATCAAGGAATGAAAGCGACAAAGTTATGTAACAAGCAGCCTGCTGACACTTTTCTATACCACCTATACTGAACAGTGGCAAAATAATGACGCCGGCCACTCGTACCGCTAGTAGGATACCTTGTCCGCTTCAACTTCAGAATTCTAAATCCGCGTTTCAATTATTTGTATTTGAGAGTGAAATATTTTATTATATTTTATTTATTAGAGTAAGTTGAAGTAAGACAGCCAAGAGGTATCCTACTAGCACCACGTAGTGGGCGGCGTCATTATATAGTCAGTTGTAAGCTTCATGTGCCTTATCCTTATACAGGGTGATTCAAAACAACCTTCTGTCCTTACAATGTCATATACTTGACACTATTCTAAGACGATTTTTTCTTTGCCAAAATTTTTTCCGAGGCTTAGTTTTTAAATTATAAGCCAAAATAGTTAACGAATTACGGGCCGCGTACACAAGGCAGGCAGGAGCGGAGCAACTCACCGTCCCATACTGGTGATTACGTGAGGCGCTCGCTGCGATTAACTATTTGCTACATGGGGTGTATGTGTGAGAGAGAACGTATACGCATATACACACAAATACACATTCTCTCTTTCTCACTCACTGACTCTTACCTTGTATGTAGAGATTCGTTGCCCTTATACGACTCAATAAGTAATATTTCCGTGTGATACAACGAGTAACTAGCAAACTTTTTTTCACTCACAAATTGTACCACTTATCGAACTTTTACGTATTAATCCACGCACTTTATCGATAAACTGAATTTATTAAAAAAAACGATGTTATTATACGTCATTATATTTTCATATTTTATAGTTTTGTTTTCGAAACTATCGAATTTACAATGTCGGAGGCTTTAGCCGATCACGGGACACATGATAGCATCCGCGTCGATCACGCGTAATGTGATACATTCAGTTGTTCGGCAGCCGGCAGCCGGCAACGCTAGTATAACTTGCTTGTTGTCGTCGCGCAATTTCCGCATCGAATAACGCGTTTCTTTCTTCGAGATATTTTAATAATTAATCGGTAGTAATCGGTAGATTGTGATTAACCGTTATAATCGTTAATAAATTCAATTTATCGATAAAGTGCGTAGATTAATTCGTAAAAGTTCTATAAGTGGTACAATTTATGAGTGAAAAAAGTTTGCTAGTTACTCATTCTATCATACGGAAGTATTACTTATTGAGTCGTATGAGGGCAACGAATTACTACATAAAAGGTAAGAATCAGTGTGAGAGAGAGAGAGAGAGAGACAGAGTGCATGTGTGCGATCAACTGTTTGCTACACGCGATAGATGTAAAAGAGAAAGACAGAGAGAGAGAGAGAGAGAGAAAGAGAGTGCGTGTGTGCGATCAGCTGTTTGTTATACGCGATGGATATAAAAGAGAAAGACAAAGAAGAGAGAAAGAGAGTGCGTGTGTGCGATCAGCTGTTTGCTACATACGATGGGTGTAAAAGAGACAGAGAGAGAGAAAAAGAGAGAGAGAGAGAGAGAGAGAGAATGTGTACGTGTGTGTATACGCGTATACGTTCTCTCTCACACATACATTCCATCGTATGTAGCAAACAGTTGATCGCAGCGAGCGCCTCACGTAATCACCAGCATCGGACGGTGAGTTGCGCCACCCCTGCCTGCCTCGCATACGCGGCCCGTAATTCGTTAACTATTTCGGCTTATAATTTAAAAACTAAGCCTCGAAAAAAATTTTGGCAAAGGAAAAATCGTCTTAAAATAGTGTCAAGTATATGACATTGTAAGGACAGAAGGTTGTTTTGAATCACCCTGTATATAAGTCCATGGTAACAAGATTAGATTTAAATTCAAATTTTTTTATTTGGCTATCGCATCGAGCATCACTTGGGTTACGCAACACGGTTATGTTACGAGGCTTGGCTCAAAGGTGTATACGTGCTTAAAATTGTTTTGATGTAGAGTGTATAAAATAATATTATATTTTACCAATGATAACTTGGACAAACTTTAACGATTTAAAAGCTTTTTTTGCCGAGCTCCCTCCCAAGAATACAGCATCCCAACTTCGTTTGAAATTACTCTGGACATAACGCCTTTGATTACATGGCAAAGATCTGCTCCTCCAATTAAATGCAGTTGATGACTCTAAAATATAAAATTCACAAAATAATAGAAGTTATTTATTAGAAAATAATTTTCATCATGTAAAATAAAATTTAAAAAAATACATAGGGTAATTTAGTACACACCAATGCATGTATGTTATCAGCTGAACTCGATAGCCATTCTTCCATCAATATTAGTTGCTGCTCTGTAATGACTGGAAACGATTGTATTAGAGTTTTAACAGCCGTATTAGTGTCATCATTAAGTTCTGGCTCTACAGTATATCGGGCTTTTTTTATAAGTATATCCACGTTGCTCATAAGCTCATTTAATTTTAGATTAATCAGATGAATTTCTTGAAAAAGTTGTTTTCTGAATTCTGAAAATTTGAAAGTTGAGTTGTATTAGATATTATTATAATATTATACAAAAAGGAATATTCAGAAAATACAAAAACACTAATAATGAATGAAAATAATTATTCACCAGCATTTATGTGAGCACTGTTTGTAGCTGGCTTGAAGTTATCTTAAAATAACAAGAAAATATGATCCATTTAATTAATGATGGTTATTTAATATAATTGGTTGTTATATTAAGGTAGTACACGGATAGATTCAACGCGGAACAGAAAAAGTTTCAACATGTATTCCTATAGTAGCACATTACGGCGGACTGCGGCGGACCCGCCGTAGCTACCTACCATAGGATATACAATATATGTGTTGATGACTTTTCCCGCTCCGTGTTGAATCCACTCGTGTGCTCTACTGTCCTTAAAGTAAAATAAATTAATATACTATTGGAATTGAAAAACATCAATGTTATTTTAAAATAACAGTTAATTAAAAAAATTTTTTTTATAATTGAATATGTTATCTAAAACAAAAGTAGATATTTAAATGTATAAATCGCTAAGCTGTTCGGACTTGTTGCGTATCCGTGTGTAATTTTGAATTGCAAGTGATGATGCAATAAGATGCAACGCAATAAAATTGTTTCATGTTGTTTTACAGCATTATCATCCATATTTTCGATGCGTATCATTAATAATACGTATGGATGATATGTTGTTCACAGATTGATACGAAAGCAGAGGGATAAACTTGCAACGGGCTTATGCAATGCGTGCAATCTAAACTTGCTTATTCATTGCTACATCATCTTTTATATTGTGGCGAAATGGCGACATTGAAACGATGAAGCCCGTTTGTTTGTCATCGTATTCAACTTTTAATTGACAAGGTTATACCGGGCCCCTTAACTGTGATGTTACGAGGATACGCGACAAACCAGTACGCGGCTTTGGAATTTGTTTTCTTCAGCATATTGATCTGGTTAATAATGCAAATATGCATTTTATTATATGAAGATTCAAGTTTCAAAAATACTTACCATTAGTAATAATTTGATCGTGACTTTCCGTTGTAGAACGCTTACTATCTGTTAAATATAAAGATAATTACTTTTTGAAAATAAAACGAATTTTTACTAGAAAAGTAAGCAGTTTACCGCGTTCAACATGTCTGTTGCCAGAAAGTGGAAATGGTGGGTATGTGTTACTATCTTCATCAGACATACTACAGTTAGACTCATAGGACTTATCACTATCTGAGTAATCGTTGTGTTTATTATTCGTGCCTTGTCTCCGCTTATGTATTTTATTAATTTTTTTCGTTAAAATCTCCGTATGTGATGAAAGATCGTCTGTATTCTGGGCTTTCATTGCCTTTTTGTTAGCAACTTTTAAATCACCTAAACAAACATTACTTGTGTACCCAATAACGAACAATATAACTAATAAGTAACACCGAAATTTGTTGTACATTATAAAATAATTGTCAAACAAGTATATTGTATTATGAAATAACGATGTTAATCGCATGAAGCTAAAAATGCACAGAACTATTCTACATTGCAGAACTTATTATAAGTTCTTGATAATTATAAGTATTAAGAGGATATTCCATGAGTATATCATGGTGTGGCATATTGATGTACATCAACATCCTGCGCCGTGACGTATTCAATGGGATGTCCTTTTTAATGTTGTATTAATAACATAATTTAAGTATGATTCTTTATTAATAAGTTAATGATATATTTTTTATAAAAATTTTACATAATATAATTTCATAAAAATTTAATATAATAAAAAAAGACATTTACCATATGTGCCTAAAATAATTGCTTCGTATTTCATCCATCTCGAGTCAGGACTATGCTGATTTTTTATTGATGCTTTAATAGCTGTATTATCGTAACTTTTTGGTGGCCAATAGCATGCAGATTCTTTTATCAAAAACCATTTTTTCGGTACTGCCTCAACAGTATTTTCCTTTTGGAATCGAACAACAAGCCAAGTCATCTATACACATTAATCAATGCTTAGAAATTCCTAAAAAGCTTAAATTCAATCATTAAAAACTTCTCGAATAGACAATGAAATAAACAAATCGAAATATGTCAATTAAAAAAAATATGATTTAGCAAATAAATCAAGATCAATCAAAGAATAAAATAAATATCATAACTGACTTTATCTATCCTTCGAAACTTTTTTCGTTATTTGTATCTTCAACGTACTGATCATTTTTTATTTTAAAATTTTCGTGGGCTAGGGATATTCGGGTTCAGTGACTTGATAATCTGTCAGTAGCCAATTTCAGACCACAATCGCTGAGTCAAACTTCTATCTATATGGTATATCTCAGTGAATATATTTAGGTGAAAAAAAATTAGTTATAAAATTCATACAATTTAGCAAGAGGATCTTTGTCTAAAATATAATTACCGAAGACATTAAAAATGTCGAGAACATATTTAATTTTATTTAATATAATAATTAGGAACTGCAGTAATAATGTCATCAACATATATCTTGTAAAAGGAAAATTTTGAAATTCAGTTTATTAATACAAGAGGTTTCCAGACCCATCATTACTAAATTAACTAAAACTCGCGATAAAGGAGAACCCACAGGAGTGCCAAAGAGTTGTTTATAGTATTTATTATTGAATGTTAAAAATGTTGAATTTGTTATATATGCAAGAGTATTTAAAATTTCAGAAATAGGGATTATGCATGGTTATAATTGATTAATTTTTAAACTGATTTTTTATTGATTGCCAAACCAAGCCAATACCATATATGTCAATACCATATATACCTAATGGTATATATGTATATTAGTGAAAAATGATTTTATATTTACAGAAATTAAAATAAAATTTCAAATAATTTTATAGTGTAATTTTCCTTTAATTAATTAGTCTTTTTAATTAACATTGTAGCTTTTAAATTATTATCATTCTTTTACACTTCAATATATATATTTTACAATATTAATTATCCATCCTATTTTTGTCATATTCGTTTTTTGTTTGAAAAGGATGAGAACCAACGATCGAAAGCTCACGAAAAATATGAGTTATTTTTCTTTTCTAGCAAGTATAAGGCCTCTAAATATAATTAAAAATTATCAAATATTTCATTTCTAGCTAATGACTAAAGAATGTGATCGATTATTATCATCATGAAATTATTCAAGACAATTATAAATGCAGTAGAGAAAATGCAACATATTGATCATTATATGGTAAAACTAGTAATTTTCTTTTGATCTTGTCAATTCTCCACATTTGAAAAACAGTATTGTATTTTATAATTACTTTAATGTCAAATAATGAAGAAAAACATGGCTTTGAATAGAAATCTTTGCGTGGAATATACTTGATTCCTATTAAAAATATTTCATTTTGATATGAAGCAAAATTTTGTATTTCAACGATAGTTGAATCATCTAATTCGACAAATCGATCAGCTACTTTTAAAATATTTAAGCAATAATTAATCGTTTTAAGTTTCCTGTACTGCGGAGAAGTGCAATTATTTATTAATGGACCATTAAAATGTTCCCGCAATAATGTTATGGAATTATCATTTGCAGATTGTATTGGTTGCAAAAAATTATTATCCTCGCTAACTCTACACACAACTTGTTGCAGCTGCTGCGAATGCCTACGGATATACTTTTTTAACTTTTGCATATAATTTTCGAATGGAAAGGCGCTAAATTCATCGAGTGAACCAAATAGGCGCACACAATCACTTAAATGCAATAGACTATGTATGTTGTGTGAAATGAAATCGGGTCCATAAATTTCAATTGAATACTTAATAAAGAATTTTATTAGATCTTTGGCATATGAAATATAATCTTTGTTGGGTTACGGTGGGATAGGAGATCTATCGCTTAGGATTCTTGGTAGGATATTACCCAACTTATCCTACAGGTAAGTAGGCGAATGAATGAGTCAGCTTTCAAACATAAGATGTATTTATTCCTCCTTTATACATCAGTAGCGCAAGTTACGATTATACGTATAAGAGTTATTATTATTGCACCTGGGCTTCTGTCTGCCCCCGCGTCTCTTTGTTTGGGTCGATGCGTCGACCGTCCTCTTAAGGTCTGGACACGGAATCGGGCTAGTTTGTGTCCCACATGTTCTCTGCCCGGAATACGTCTTCAGAGGCGAGATTTTGATCGGCGAAATCAGCGGCGGAATCTTCCACGACTTTGCTGGAGACGCCAAGATCTGCTCTAGCCGCGGCAAAGAGATCGGACGGCCCCGCTTGGTTTCCGGGCCGGAATGCCTGGTAATCAGTTTCGGCGGGCTAGCGCCGAATAGAGCCCGAAGCCGGTCCTTCCTTCGCTGCTTCTTTTCCGCGTGAGAGTCGCTGGTTGACTGGGCGCTGGAGCGTACGTTCTCCTTGGCGTGGCCACTGAATGGTGGCCAGCGGCCGGAGACCACCGGTGAGTCAGCCCCAATAGGCGACAGTGATCCGTCACTGAGCGTGATTGGGGAGCAGCTACCAGCAATCGTCGGGGAGCAGCGGGAGACGGCGACCGTACGCCTGATGTTGTACGAGCGCCGGGTGATGCTGGCGACTGGGCGCCGACTGATGGCGAGCGAGCGCCGGGTGATGCTGGCGACTGGGCGCCGACTGATGGCGAGCGAGCGCCGGGTGATGCCGGCGACTTGGCGTCGATTGATGGCGGACGAACGCCGGAGGCGAATGGCGATCTAGCGCCTAATGCTGATGGCGGCCGGGCGCCGGAGGTGGTTGGCGAACGGACGCCAGGTAGTCGGGAGCTGCTTGTATTTAGCGAGCTCTTTTCCACCTTCCTCCTCTTGGCCACTCTATGGAGTGGCGTTGGGCGCGTCCTTCGCCGGATAGTGAATTCGGCTACCGTGGGTAGCGGAACGGTACTCCTTCCCCGTGGCGTCGTGGATGATAGTGCGGCGACTGGCGCCGTGTTAATTGCCAACGTTTAAGGTACCTTGCAGTGCAAGGTGGCGACTGGCGCCAAGAATCTTCGTCCGTCGAAGGTTAGCGACTTGCGCTTGAAAGTAGGCGACTGGCGCCTATAACTTTCTTCGTGTCCTTTCTCCGCAGGGGGTCTGACCTATATTTCGGCCGAACGGCTTTTCACTTGCAGGTTGGCCCGGGCGCCTTGCGTCGCCTAGCGGTGCTGCCCGAAACTACGCGCGGACGCGCTATATGCCCGCCGGACTGCTTTTCACTCCCTTGTCAGCCCGAGCGTCTTGCGCTGACTAGCGGCGTCTCCCGCACTACGCGCTGACGAGCGAGCGCTTGCGGGAAACGATACTTATTTCGCAAATATCGCGCTGCCGTTTTAGTGGTTGCCGTAGGCCGCCACAATCTTCAAATTTTGTGTAGTGATTACTTATCAATATTGAGCTGGCTAAACTTAGCGTAAGAAAATTATTATATTCTTTCAATGGTATTATTTTCTTCAAAACTATTGGACCTGTATATAATAGAAAAAGTCTAAACTCGGTTGCCTTAAACCTTTTACATTCATTTATTGGCCGAGTTTTTCTTGCAAATTCACAAGGAATATATTTTTTTAAGAGCTGAAGATTGTCGCTAATTTTATTAATACTCGAAGCACGTAATTTATGGGGAGGCTTGCCAAATATCCATCCATAACACTTACCACATAACAATCTTTTTGTTGCACCTAATAGAAGATTATGCATATAATCTAAAGGTACATTGTCAATCATATTAAAATTGGGAATTTGAAGCCAAAGTGTTTCTCCTGTATGATGTTCGACTTGAAGGGTATTTCTAAATGAATGATCTGATCTTTTTTTATAATTCTCAGTTTCAACAAAGCATAAAACATTATTAACCATGTCCCCTTCCTGATCACACTTCGTACATAAAAAATAACCTGAATGGCTTTTAACAGATAAAATAAGAGATTTGGCTGGGGTATCATAAATTAACATTGAAATTTTGAATTTACATAAAACAGATTGTATCATTATTCCATTTGACAATTCTATACATTCTTCTACAAATTTCTTTAAAAATTCACTGGCTTCAGGTTTTTCACTTCCATAATATAAAGCTATTATAAATACTTGATTTTTCAGATTTTTAATTGATTTAACTGTACCCAAAATTGGCCAAAAGGAACTTGATGTGCTTTTTGTTAAAGGCAGCCCATCAATGTTAACTGCGAGAAAAAATTCCGTGTTTTGATCAACAATTATATTATGCTTCAAACTTAAAGAATTTAATGACTTGTGTATACCAAAATAATGAAATGAATTATTTTTAGAATTAGATTTGCGAGGTGTTCTTAAAATTGTACGTGGATCAGCTGGCAAGATATTAGTCAACGATGGTTCTTCACGTAGTATATCACGTAATAACTGTTTAAATGCAGTTAAACTAATATTTCTGTCAATGGACCATTTTCCTAATTTTGTGGATAAAGATTCCCTCGGTTTTGCAAATAATAGAAGTGAGATACTGGTGTCATTACGTTGCTGTAAATCACTAAGAGATGAATAATCATTCTGTTCCAAATTATTGCCTTGACTATTTAATAAAATGTTATTATTATTTGGAAGAACAATTTCATTATCAACATTATTCTTATATACTTTTTCACAATTCTGATTATAATATTGATCTGAGATTATTTCATAATTTGCTAATTGATTTGTTTCACTAATCGTTGCTAATGACAGACTGAGTCTTTCATTAACTTTCCGACACAATTTTTCTCTGTGACTTTTTTTATTTGGCATTTTGAATTACCTCCAGTGAGACACAAAGTCCGAAATTAATAGATGAAAAGTGCAGTAAAAAGATTTATCGATCCGAATATAATGAGGTTGAACGTAGTATCCTAAAATATAAAACAATTCATGTTTGTTTATAGAAACTTTATAGGATAGCTGAAACGAACAATATTAGAAAGAGAATTAAAACTTCATATAGTAAATTGTTTGAATACGTCTGAACTTATACTATATTTATAAATTAAAAATAAGCAATATAGATTTTATCACTTATATGTATAGTATTAAGTGTATATCTCATAGAATTATTAACATTTCATATTAACAAATTTACTAAATTGGAATTTAAGAAATAAATTACATGTGCTTTTCAAACGTTTTAAGTTTAACTACGCGGTGAATCATATATTTAGCTGGAAATTTTTTAAACCTGTTGCTTCTAATAATTTTTCTTTGTATTAATTAAATTAATTAATGGTATTAGACTAACATATTGATAGATTAAAAAATTAATATGAAGAAAAAGTATTATGTTGTAACAATGCTTACAAATGAAACTATAAACCAACCTATAAATGAAATAATATAGGATGTAGTACGGGACTTACCTTAATTTAAATGAAACTGTATACTGCCTGCTACTATTCCACGAAGTAGTTGTTTTCACACAATGCACAAATATACTTTAAACAAATTAAAACGTCGTACAAGTCGTTTTGCGTAGTTTTTCAAAGCGTGGCGTGTTGCGTGAAAGACGTGAGACGAGACGAAGAACGCGAGCCAAAGAGAGAAGTTAAAACAAGTGAAAACTGACTCCCAGTGACTTCCAACTCTCACGCAGGTTGTGTTGCCAGAAACGGATCCCGGCTCACACGCACCCAATCAGAGAAGCAGAGCGCTCTGCGCAGTACATGTACGGGGTTCTCTGATTATGTGCGTGTGAGCCGGGATTCGTTTCTGCAAACACAGCCACGCAGCGTAACAAACTCCACCATTAGTAGAGATATACATCGTAATTGGTTTACGATTTTCATGGCGCTAAAATTAAAAGAATAATATTTATTAGCGTTAAAGCGCATAGCTCACTGCAGTACTATTCAGTGTATAATTACTTTTTAATATTTACAAAAAGTGTATAAGTTGTGACGTGACGTTTGTGGGACGTCCGTCACAAGGGCCGAATGGCCCGATCGGGGGCGGTTTTTGGGGGGCCTGCGTCTTCTTAATTTAGGGAGAGAACGGCCCGATGGTCAGATCAGCGCGATCTAACTTTCGGTTGGAAAAATCGAAAATGTAAGCTCGAGATGAGCCCGCGAATTAGTTGTCGGTACGAGGTCGAGCGGTGGGATCCCATCCGGCGGAAGGAGAAGAAGAGAGAAGAGCGACGGCCAAGAGCGGGAGTCCAGGACACAGGAGACATCAGGTCGTAGTCTTTCGATATTAACCACTTTCATGGTGGCCAATATACCTCGCTACCGATAATTTAATATTACTATGACAGGGACAGAAGCGAAGGACCGGAAGAAATCGGCCGAAGGGGCGGCCACTCCACCCGCGCGAAGCGAGGGAGTCCCAAGGACGGAGCGGCAGGAGGATTCTTCGCCATGGACCTATTCTTTGAAATAGGAAGGAGAACCGCTCGGACGCTGCCGAAATTCCGCATCTGTCAGTCAATCAACAACCGATTTAGGAAATTTCGGGGCGAGGATCCACCAACACGGCCGTGAGGACAACAAGGATCGCGAGGACCGCAAGACGGCCCTGCGTAACGCGAAAGCGCCACAAGTGGCGCGATAGCGATTTATCGCGCCGACGTGTCTCCTGCAGGACTCTCGCTCGGCACTGTTCGGCGAGCCGTTAGAGAAGACGCAGGCTTTTCCAGGAGCGAGCGAAAGACCGAACCGCTTAAGAGAAGCACCGAGAACTTCCGGCCGGTGGGACGAGCGTCGTCGACCCGATTTTGTTGCCGAATAACTGTATGTAATTAATTCGGATGAGTCGCGCCCTAAATAGTTGTCGAGCCACGCGTTTTGGTGGATTAATTTGGTGAATATTTTTGGTAGATTAAGTCGCACGGCCGACGGGCACATGTCGCTCATCCGAATTAGATAAAATAGGCTCTCTCTATTCACTTCGCCGCCGCCGACAGTCATTAGTGTTATTTTCGCGTTAGTCTGTATAAAATGTTGTAAATTATCGGGATTTTTGCGTTCACGCGATCGATATTCCGATTCGCGCAAAGTATTGCGCCGCGCGACTCGTACACCACAGTCGTTATCGATAGTTTCCGTCTTGTTCCGGTGTATTGTTAGCGCGTGTTTTTGTGAGTATTGTAAGAAATTAGAGTCAGGAGAAAGCGAAATCCTAAAACTTCGTACAATAAATCTATCGGGTGTCTGTGAGCCCGCTATTAGTTTCCGCGAGTCATGCGAGTTAGATATTCGATATTTCAACGGAAAGGTCACCGTCATTGTTATTGGGACGTATATCGGCTTACCGCGAGCCGGACCAACGGACCGATTTGAGTCGTGCAACCTAGTATTTTCTATTATATCGAAGCGGATTCACGAGCGTGCGTAAAGTAGTTACCGGCGTATTCGAGAGATTTCTTTAGCTGTCGCGGCCTAATTAAGTCTCGTACGGCGGAAATCCTCGCGGCCGAAAAGTCGAGTTAAAGCGCGTAAGACGCCCGATAATTTGATACTGTTGCGCACGGTCGTGCCGATCTCCGCGGAAAGGATATATATTATCCGCCTGTAAAATAATTACTGTCATCCAAGGCTATTATTTATAGGAACTGCTCTATACTCTTGTTTCTTTCGTTTTAAATATATTATTGTTATCTTTGTTTTAATCGACCGAATGCTCATTTTGGCTCCCGTGTTCTCGACTCTCAAGATTTCTCCCGTCTTCCCCGAACCCCCCCCTCTACCATTTCGGGTATACTGAATAGCCGCGGAATTTTGCCGTCGCGTTAATTATCGATCGCGCGATTATCTTTTGGTGTTGCGTTTTTCGTGAATGGTGCGGCCTGCCGTACCTGACGCCCAACTTAGTTCATTTGCGATTCCGGGAATTTTTGTGGATCGCGAGATCGATATTCGAAATACGCGCCGAAGGTGTACCGTGGGCATCAGAGAACTGCCCGCCGAATCAATAATTATTAATTAAATAATTTAAGAAGAAATATACGGTTACAAATTATAATAGCTTTTGCTTATTGTCAATATATATATTTCGCTTAAAATAATAAAATTTTATAACTAAACAAAACAAACTAAACAAATTAATTTAAAAGAGAATTTAAATTTAATTAAATTAATCAAAATAAATCAAATTCAATTCAATCCAAATAAAATAATATTTCATGCAAAAGAATTTGGCGCTGCTACACCGAATAATGCGACCGCTTGAACTTGGCGCGAGACACGACCGTATTTCTTGTGATTCATATGATCATACAATTCACACGTATATCCAATTTCGTATATCCTATGTATTATACGTTTCTGGAAGTACTGCACATATCAAATGTGTATGTATATTAGATATACAGTGAATATTCAATATGCGTATATCCGTTTTTCGTATATCCTACGCATATATGTTTTTGGAGCTTCTACGTATATCCATTGCGCATGTACATAAGATGTACTATAGATATTCAATATTCGTATATCCGTTTTCGTATATTCTACGTATATGCGATTTTGGATCTTCTGCGTATATCCATTGCGCATGTACATAAGATGTACTATAGATATTCAATATTCGTATATCCGTTTTCGTATATTCTACGTATATGCGATTTTGGATCTTCTACGTATATCCATTGCGCATGTACATAAGATGTACTATAGATATTCAATATTCGTATATTCGTTTTCATATATTCTACGTATATGCGTTTTTGGAGCTTCTACGTATATCCATTGCGCATGTACATAAGATGTACTATAGATATTCAATATTCGTATATCCGTTTTCGTATATTCTACGTATATGCGATTTTGGATCTTCTACGTATATCCATTGCGCATGTACATAAGATGTACTATAGATATTCAATATTCGTATATCCGTTTTCGTATATCCTACGTATATGCGTTTTTGAATCTTCTACGTATATCCATATTTGTGTGTACATAAGATGTATTATGGACATCTCATTCACGCATATATGTTTCTGGACATCCTATATATATATACGAGATTTAATAGATGTACTTTGAATCTTACGGATATTCTATGTACATTCAAGGGACTTCTGTGCTGACTGGGTAGTTCTTTATTGTTTACAGCAGCGTACCATACGAAAAACACTTATATACAAATATATAAATATGTCTATTCTAATATTATATTTGAATATATGTATATACATTATGTGAGACAGTATATAAATGTAGATTTTCATGTATAATTATTACAAATATAATTATCACATTGATATGGGATTATCTCTTTGAAAAATAATGTGTTCATATATACACTCCAATGTAATTGTAAAATTGAGAAGTCGGTTGGGAGCAAAATATTGTAAGATTTTTGTTTTGTGATATAGATAATAGACAATATACTGCATTTGGATATGGAATGCTAAAGCACTGTCTTCGATGATCTATTCACTAACTAAATAGCAATACAAATGCTACTCAATCTTCTAACACAATCACATGAAATCATTATTGCTTCAATAAATATTGCAAGTTGATGAATAAGCGTTGATCATTCCATTACAGATCACAAGATTCTATTAGCGGAGACTATAATATTGAACTCTCGCTTAAAAAATTCTCGTGCTTTGTAATAGATTGCTTCTTGATATTCGTTGCAAGCTGGATCTGTGTGTGGTTTGCAAATTATTTTATTCATTATTGTCGTCTGCTAAAATCAAAATAAACATGATGTAATATTAATAAATATGACTTTATATCATTTACCTTTGTACAACAATCTTACTCATATAACTGTCTTCATCACAATTCAATCTTTTTTTCAATTTAATAGAAAACACAATACTTAAAAATATTATGTGAATTATAAAAATATAATAAAATTACTCACTTTAATTATAATGTACCTCGTTGCAAAATTTTTAGAATTTGTTGTACATTCCTATAATACCTAAACACTTTCACGAACAAAATGTTTATTCAATAACACTTTTCTGTAAGATTAGAAAATCTAAAAAGCTTACAGATATATATTTTGAAAAACTATAAAAATAATAACTAGATATAAATATAATAATAGAGAGAAACACGCGAGGTTAAGATAACTGTCATGTACCTTGTTGCAACATTTAAGAATTTGTTGTACATTCTCATGGCACCCAAACACTTTCATGCAAAAAATGCTTATTCAATGACACTTCAGTAAGATCAGAAAATCTAAAAAATTTACAAATATATATTTTGAAAATATAAATACGATCATACTAAATATAAATACAGAAAAAAATACGCGAGGTTAAGATAACTGTCATGTATGCAGTAGGTAATATAGGCTACGCTACGATTGGAAAAAAAACTACGGATGTTCCGAAACACTGCATTAATAAATTATGATAAGGAAATTTTATAATCTTTTAACTTCATTGACCACACACAACCACCAAAATATTATGCATCTATATCGACTAATCTCTTATCGACCGCAGTCATAGAAAAAACATTGTTAGAAAATTTTTATTATTTATTTATATATAGATTTATTTTTTGCATAAATTAATACGTTATTCAGAAAGAGTACCGGCGATAATAAATAACTTCGGTCTAAAACACGGAAATCGCTAAAGAAACCGATGTCGTCCAATGACTGCATTTTTTCCGTGCTTTTTACTGTTGAAATTATGGCATTAAAGTGTTAATAGTTGTATATTTATGATTCTTAAAAAATGATAGCCCGACGAAATTTTTTACACTATCGTCAATATCCCTCGTGCAATATAAATTTTTCTCCTTGATTTCGATTACTGCCAAAGATATCGCTGTTAATAAAGAAAGATATTATTCTACACGATTTTTGCTACAAAGATTGACGCATTAGATTCTAAAATAAATAAAGTTACGATTATTAAAGCAATACAACGGGCCAAAATTGCGTCGCCTTTGCCTGCGTCCTTCGCGTCTAATGAATCTATCTCTTAAATCACAGCAATTTTTAAAGAAATTAATGCGTTGTTCGAGAACTACATAATTTTACTGTATGCTATTGAAATTACGCCATTAATATTTTAAAAATTGTATCTCTTTCTAAATTGTGTCCATTATAAAGGCGGAACAGCTCTATATAATGTCGAGAATTCGGCTTGCTATATAGCTTTAATAATCGTCAGCTCATTTATTTTAAAATCTAATGAGTGAATCTTTGTAGCGGAGATCATACAGAATAATGTCTTTCTTCAATAGTATCGATATCTTTAACAGTAGACGAGATCTAAGCGAAGAATGTATCTGACGCGGACGTTCTCGGCAAAGGCGTCACGATTTCGGCCTGTTGTATTGTTTTAATAATCGTAGGTTTATTAATTTTAAAATTTTAATGCGTCGATCCTTATAACGGAGATCATATAGAACAGCGTCTTTCTTGAATAATATCGATATCTTTAATGGTGGACGAAATGTAAGCAAAGAATGTGTTAAATGTGAAGATCCCAGGCAAAAGCGTCACGATTTCGACCCGCTATATCGCTTTAATATAATCAAAGTTATATTAATTTCAAAACGCTAACGCGTTAATCCTTATATTGAAGAGCGCGAACAATAGTGTCTTTCACGAATAACATCTATACTTGGTGACAGCTGAAATCAAAGCGAAAAGTAAGTATTTCCGAAGGAGCGATTGTGTGTATAGATAATGACTTCGGTGTAAAGCATGACAATCGCTAAAAAATCCATTGTCGTCCAACGGCTGCTTTTTTTCTCGTGTTCTGGATTATTGAAATTACGACATTGTTTTAATAGTTTTGTATTTATGATTCTTTAAACATAACAGCGCGACGAGGTTTTATATTATCGCCAGTATCCCTCACGTCAGATACATGTTTCGTTTTGATTTCGATTGCCATTAAAGTATCGATGTGTTATAGCCCGAACAGGCTATACACGAATTATTAAATATATTATTCTAAATACATATTATTTTATATGATTGCCCAACGTGTAACGCGAATACAGATCACGTTACAAGCGTTGACCGAACAAAGCGCTGACAACGCGAGCCACGCGCTAAGCCCGAGCGACCGTGCAATCATTTCATTGCGAAAACGCGGAAATCAGGGCAAACGGAAGAAGGACATTGCGAAAATGCAACGTAGAAGTCCTACTTAAAGGCGAAATAAAAAGGAATAAAGAAATTGCGAAAGTGCAAGCAAAGAAGTCCTACTTAGAACTTCTTAGCTTGCATCCGGATATTGCCAAAATCAAGCGACACGACACACAGCCTTGTCGCTAAACGACCCCCTCCCGGGAAGTCAAGGGGAGTTAATAAAAAGGCCCACTGCTAACGAACGGCGGGCAGTCTTTATCATTAATATTACGCGGGCAATCTTTATTCCTTTACGCGAGCAATATCTCTAACAACCGCGAGTGTCAAAACGAGTATCAATAATTATTATAATATTGAATAGCCACGCAGTCGGCAGAAATATACACGAAGAAGCGAGAGGCGAGTCTTGAGACCGAAACTCGACTCTAGACACGCGCACGTTAAGATAACCGTTATCATGATACGCGACGTGAGCGAAAGTGCGGGAACATTGTAAATAAACCAAACCACAAATAAATCTGATATTAATCTATTTATTTAATGTGGAAAGTGTCCGAATTATTTAAATAAAGTTCTCAGGCGGAGCTCGAATTCCCAAATTCCTTCCGGCAAACGATCTCAACTACCGTGCCTCTCAGGAGGCACAACAGATGTTATTCGAGACAGACATTATTCTACATAATCTCCGCTACTAGAATTGACGCATTAAAATTTCAAAATGAATAAACTTAGGATTAGTAAAGCTCTAAAGCGTGCCGAAATCGCGACGCCTTTGCCAAAATCGTCCGCGTCAGATACATTATTCGCTTTGATTTCGACTACCGTTAAATATATGGATGTTATTGGAGAAAGACATTATTCTACATGATCATCGCTACGAGGATTGACGCATTAAATTTTTAAAATTAATAAGCGGACGATTATTAAAGCGATATAGTTGGCCAAAATCGCGACATTATATACGGCTGCTCCGCCTTTAATAAATACATCTTAGAAAAAAATACAATTTGTAAAATAATAATGTCTTAATTTCAATAGCACCCAGTGCGTAAAATAATGTAGTTCCAAATGACGCGTCAATTTCTCTAAAAATTGCTGTTATTTAAGAGATAGATTCATTATACGCGAACGACCCAAAGACGTCGCGATTTTGACCGGCTATATCGCTTTCATTATCGTCAAGTTATTAATTTTAAAAATCTAATGCGTCAATCCTTGTAGCGGAGATCATATAGAATAATGTCTTTCTCCAATAACATCGATATGTTTAACAATAGTCGAGATCAAAGCGAATAATGTATCTGACGCGGACGATCTTGGCAAAGGCGTCGCGATTTCGGCACATTTTAGATCTTTACTAATGTAGGTTTATTAAATTAAAAATTTTAATGCATCAATCCTTGCAGCGGAGATCATGTAGAACAGTGTCTTTCTTGAATAATATCGATATCTTTAATGGTAGATGAGATTAAAGCGAATAATATATCTGACGCGGACGATCTCGGCAAAAGCGTCACGATTTTGGCCGGTTGTATCGCTTTAATAATCGTAAGGTTATTAATTTTAAAATTCTAATGCGTCAATCCTTATAGCGGAAATCATATAGAATAATGTCTTTCTACAATAACATCGATATATTTAACGTTAGTCGAGATCAAAGCGAATAATGTATCTAACGCGGACGATCTCGGCAAAAATGTCGCGATTTCGGCACATTTTATTGTTAGAGCTTTGCTGATTATAGATTTATTCATTTTAAAATTTTCATGCGTCACTCCTTGTAACGGAGATCATATAGAATAAAGTCTTTCTCGAATAACATCGATACTTATAATGGTAGTCGAAATCAAAACAAAACATGTGTCTGACGCGAAGAATACTGGCGATAATGTAAAACCTCGTCGCATTATTATGTTTAGAGAATCATAAATATAAAACTATCAAGATATTAATGCCGTAATTCCAATAATACAGAACACGAGAAAAAATGCAACCGTCGGACGACATTGGATTCTTTAGCGATTGTCATGCTTTACACCGAAGTTGTTATCTACACACAATCGTTCCTTCGGAAAAACTTACTTTTCTCTTTAATCTCTGCTATCACCAAATGTAGATGTTATTCGAGAAAGACACTATTGTTCGTGCTCTTCACTATAAAGATTAACGCGTTAGCATTTTGAAATAAATATAACTTCGATTATATTAAGGCGACATAGCGGGCCGAAATCGTGACGCCTTTGCCGAGATCGTCCGCGTCACATTATTCGCTTTAATCTCACTTACCGTTAAAGATATCGATGTTATTGGAGAAAGACATTATTCTACATGGTCTCCGCTACAAGGATTAATGCATAAAAATTTTTAAATTGATAAGCTTACGATCATTAAAGCGATAAAGCGGGCTGGAATCGTGCCGCCTTTGCCGAAATCGTTCGCATCAGATACATTCTTCGCTTTAATCTCGACTACCGTTAAAGATATCGATGTTATTGGAGAAAGACATTATTCTACATGATTTCCGCTACAAGGATTGACGCATTAGATTTTTAAAATTAATAAGTTGACGATTATTAAAGCGATATAGCGGGCCGAAATCTCGACGTTATACGGCCATTCCGCCTTTATAATGAACACAATTTAGAAAAAAATACAATTCGTGAAATATTAATGGCGTAATTTCAATAGCACACAGTATGTAAAATAATGTAGTTTTTGAACAACGCGTCAATTTCTTTAAAAATTACTGTGATTTAAGAGATAGATTGATTAGACGCGAAGAACTCAGGCAAAGGCAATGCGATTTTGGTTCATTGTATCGCTTTAATAATCGTAGCTTTATCAAATTTAAAATTTAATGCGTTAATCCTTGTAGTGGAAATCATATTTTTTAACCTCACATCCTATTTCAATGCCTCATTACAGTGTAAGACTCTAATTTTAAATCAGAATATTATTTTTTGTTTACTAAACTCTAATGAGATGTTTAATAGTTGATAGTAGTATGTATTATTGTGCTAATATTTCTACTGAAATTATTCTATGTGCAAAATTTTAATTTATAATGCTTTAAATTTAAATGAACTAGTGCAGCTATAAAGAACAGATCTGTTTGTATAGTATTATTTATTATCCATTAGAAACGATAAAAATGAAATATAATTTAATGTATCACGTGCAAAAGCATATATTACATATAGAATTATAATATAAAAATTAAATATAGAATTAAAAGCTGAATTAAACATTTTGTATATTTCTCTATCATTATCTTAAAAGAAATTACAATCTTAAAAGGAATAATAACAGTATCAGTATCATCTAAATATAGTATTAATAGTGAAACGCAGTATGAGTATCATTGTTCTTGAAATATATTAATTTAAACATTTTGTATGTTTCTCTATCATTATTCTAAAAGAAATTACAATCTTAAAAGAAATAATAACAGTGTCAATAGCATCAATATTATTAATAGTATAAATCACAGTATCAGTCTCGTTAGTAATATGTATATTTATATTATTGTATATTTGTATATATATTAAGGCTCCTGAGTAGTCACCGTGAAACTCCGAGTTGACGGTGGCGACATAGGAATAAAGATGCTGCGGTAGGAATAAGAACTCTGTTCAACGACTTATCATATAAGTCAGTGCTGGGATTTACTTGCACATTTTGGCCCGATTTCGTGACTCACGCCTATTGTTCCCCACTCACCGCTCGTGCGTTAGCAACGAGTCTCCAGATACGCGTAACTAAGGAACGCGACGCTTTGTCTCAGGAGCGTCCGTATATAAGAATGCCCAAATATAATAATAAGACAATACTTTTCTATAATTAAAAGTTTTTCTTCAATATTTTATATCAATAAATTATAAAATATTGAAAAAAAACTTTTAATTCTAAGAATTTTAGCGGTGTATTTAGAAAAGTATTGTCTTATTATTATATTTGGGCATTCTTACATATAAACGCTCCTGAGACGAAGCGTCGCGGTCCTTAGTCACGCATATCTGACGACTCGTTGCTAACGCACGAGCGGTGAGTGGGGAGCAATAGGCGTGAGCCACAGAATCGGGCCGAAATGTGCAAGTAAATCCCAGCAGCACTGATATAAGTGAACTGGGATTTATATGTAACTTTCGGCTAGATTTTTTAGCTCACGCCTACTGCTCGCTGCTCCCCTCTTATCCCTCGCTCCTTAGCAACGCATCACTGCATTGTAAATCGTAACTAAGGAGCGCATCACTTAGTTTCAAGAATGTGCGTATCACAAATGTGATAGCACAATACTTTGATAACCATAAAACATAAATATTTTGAATTGTTATAGAACGTACATATACGTAATTAATAATAGAATAATAATTATTTTTGTTATTAATACAAAATAAAATATTGAATAGAAAATTTTAATGAGAACCTCTACTACTAGAGAACTAGAGTATTGTGCTATTATATTTATGATGCGCACGTTCCTGTGACTAGCAGGGGAGGACGCGACTTTAGGATTACCGAATTGAAAAAGGCTTTTATAGTGTAGTACTCTATTAGAAAAATACTTGCGCAAAGGGATAGACCGCAATGCTAGCCATTTCCAAAAAAATTATTTAAACAATATAGCTTTCATATATCTGGCTCCGGTATATCAATTAGCGAAAAGTTGGTGTAGCTCGGGCATTAAGCGCGTGACTATCACGCATCCAACCTGGGTTCAATTCTTGTCCCTGCCACTCTTTTTCTCATTCTTTTTTCATACAATCTAACAACAAATATTTATTCATGTAAAATAAAGTTAATTAAATTAAATTTTTTTTAATTTGCACTTTCGGAAGGCAATTTTCTTTTAATTTATTCATGAAACTGAGCATAATTTTTGTTAAACTTACAACCTTATTATTTTATGCATTCTACTCGATATAAAATAAAGCAAATAAAACGCCACTATATGAACATAGTTATATAATTTAATATAAAATTACAAACAAACTTCATCCTTATTCATCCTTATTATCACTAACATCAACATTCTCTACAGATCGGTTACAATTATTCGGATGATATACTTGTCGTAATTACTTGTTGTAATTTTGTATTAAATTATAATTATGTTCAAAAAGTGGCGTTTTATTTACTTCGTTTTGTATCGGATAGAATGTATAAAATAATAAATTAAAATTGAATAAATTAAATTGAATAAATTAAAAGAAAATTGCCTTCCAAAAGTGCAATTAAAAAAAATTTAATTTAATTAACTTTATTTTACATGAATAAATATTCGTTGCTAGATTGTATAAAAAAGAATGAGAAAAAAACGTGCCAGGGACAAAAATTGAACCTGGGTCTGATGCGTGGTAGTCACCCGCTTTAATGCCCGAGCTACGTCACCTTCTCGATAATCGACCTAACGGAGCTGTATATAAGAAAATATATTATTTAAATATTATTAAAATCAAATTTTTTGGGAAATGGCTGAGCATTGCGCCCTTCCTTTGCTCAAGTATTTTTCTAATAGAGTACTACACTATATAATAGATATATAAAAGATATATACTATATATATGTTACATGTTAGTTACAAGTTACCAGCGTGTTACCCATATGTCAGAATTTTTATGCAGCGCCTCACGTTGCAAATCGATGAACTATGAGGCATGAAAAGTGACGTTTTGGCAGCCCAAATTATTCTTGCGTGCCATTTCGTAATTATTCACTTTATGCTAATGCTGTGATGTGTAACGTATTTGTGAAACTTATAAAATTGTGCGAAAACTAAGCTTAGCAAGTTAAGTATTATGTAAAAAGAACATTTTCCACTTCTTTCGACAGCTGTCAAACTACATGTTTTCCCGTATGACTAGGCTTACTTTGACACTCATTTTATAGTTATTTATTAATTGTCAAAGGAAAAGCTTAGTTTTCGGACAATTTTACGAGTATACTAAAGCGATCTGTACTCTTGTTTCTTTAAAATATCGTTTTATTTAAAAATGGCACGCAAGAATTCTCAGCGTGTCATTTCTCGCTTCTGACGTCATCATTCCAATATGGCCGCGGCGACTACTCAGGAGCCTTAACAATGAGACTTATACTGTAATTCATACTAATAATACTATTGATGATACTGATACTGTGATTTATACTATTAATGAAAGTGATACTGTTATTATCTCCTCTCAGATAAGTACATTTACTGGTATTTCAAATTAATAAAAAACAAAACTGTTAATTACAATATTTTCTATGCTTATAATCATATCTTGCACTAATATTCGATGATAAAATCTACGTATGCTATTCGCTTTTAATGTTTCTTACAATAGTTTGTACTCTGCAATATCACTCTTATAAACTTATAAAAATTACATTCGAAATACATTAAATTAAACAGTTGGTATATTTCTCTATCATTATCTTAAAAGAAATTATAATCTTAAAAGAAATAATAACAGTACCGGTATCATCAAAATATAGTACTAATAGTGAAGCGTAACATGAGTATCATTGTTCTTGAAATATATTAACTTAAACATTTTGTATGTTTCTCTATCATTATTCTAAAAGAAATTACAATCTTAAAAGAAATAATAACAGTGTCAATAGCATCAATATTATTAATAGTATAAATCACAGTATCAGTCTTATTAGTAATATGTATATTTATATTATTGCATATTTGTATATATATTAACAATGAGATTTATACTGTAATTCATACTATTAATACTATTGATGATACTGATACTGTGATTTATACTATTAATGAAACTGATACTATTATTATTTCTTTTCAGATAAGTACGTTTACTAGTATTTCAAATTAATAAAAAACAAAACTGTTAATTACAATATTTTCTATGCTTATGATCATATCTTACACTAATATTCGATGATAAAATCTACATATGTTATTCGCTTTCAATGTTTCTTACAATAGTTTGTACTCTGCAATATCACTCTTATAAACTTATAAAAATTACACTCGAAATACATTAAATTGAACATTTGGTATATTTCTCTGTCATTATCCTAAAAGAAATTACAATCTTAAAAGAAATAATAACAGTATCAGTACTATCGAAATATAGTATTAATAGTGAATCGCAGCGAGTATCATTGTTCTTGAAATATATTAATTTAAACATTTTGTACATTCTCTATCATTATTTTAAAAGAAATAATAACAGTATCAGTCTCATTGTTATATGTATATAAATATATATATTAACAATGAGACTGATACTGTCATTCATATTATTAATACTATTGATGATTCTGATACTGTGTTTTGTACTAATTAATGAAACTGATGCTGTTATTATTTTTTTTCCGATTATAATATTAAAAAATACTAAGGAAATACTATTTTAGTAATTTTAGTTTTGAAAAAAGTAAGAAGTATATTATTTTTAGCGTTTCAATAAGTGCATTTGTGAAGGTACATATTTTAATGTGTATACTTTCGTTATTTCATATTATTTGTAACGTGTTTATTATATATTTGTGTCACATTAATGATGAAAGTAATGGCAAATAGTTTGTACAAATAATTTTACATCACTATACAAAATATGACACCAATACATAATCAACATGTTTTAAATAACATAGAAGATCGAAAAATTAAGTTTGTTGTCAACATGTTTTTAAAATTTTTTGCGTTGAAATTACAGCAACTCTCAAATCCATAAAAAAATAGAAATAATGAAAAAATTTGAAGATCTTTCAACTTCCTAATAAAAAACTAAAGAATTTATATCTTCTTTGATTGTTGAGAACTTTAGTATATTATTATAAATATATATGTATTAATTATAAGTATATATTAAATACATATTAATTGTAAAAGTATTTGTTATTATTAATATAATAATAAAAACTCTTACATTTTCGTTGTAAAGCTTTCTGTTGATTATAAAGTTATGTTTTTATTTGTGACGATGTACGTTTAGCAAGAGATGTGTATTTTTTTCTTATTGTTTGAATCTCTTGTAAAGATGGTAGTTTCAGTTTTTTCATATATTCAGAAAATACTTTTAGTGCTATTTCCTTTTCTTCCTGAGACCAACGAGTCCTTTTTGTTGATCCATAAGGAGATGCTAGAAGAAAAGTAAGGTATTATTTAAAAAAATACTTATATGTATGAAAGTAAATTATAAGCATATACAGGGTGACTACGGATATTCAGCGTGTGTAGGTATAGTTCGCCAAATTAAATACGATAGCCATGTGACATTTTGCATATTTCATGGTATTTATTATTATTAATAAGCAATTAATTATTGAATATTAGCGAACGCATGTGCGAAAATCTGTGTTCTGGAATCATAATCTTTACAATCGCCTAACGAGTGATTCCCATCCTCTAGCATAATAATATTTAAAATTTTTGGTTAAGTGGATCAGACTTAAATATTCATTAGAACTGTTGATTATTCGAAGAATCATTAATCCTTCGAATAATCAATAATTATATAATATTTTAGATATAATTTTTGAGACTAAAAATTTTAAATGTAGAAAATGGGATTGTATTAAAACGCTAGTCGCTATATATCGTCTGCAGTTGCTATACAGATGATTGTTAACAAATTCTTGTTCAAATTTTCTTTAAGATCATGACTCAAAATACGGCCACCGATTCATTCGCTAATATTATGCAATTTTTGAATATTGCAAAATCTGTAAAATGTTACAAAATTTTATGTTTAGATTGGCGAATTTTACACATCTGTATGCCTTGAATTATCAAAAATATCCTATGCATGAATTATACGAAAAAATTGGAAAACAAAACTTTACACTGCCACAAAACTTTAAAAATTATATGTACAATACGTTAATTATTATTCACAAGAACATTTTTGCTAAAATTTTTTATAGAATAAGTTTTACGAATTATTACAAATGTATTGCAGGAGTTTCATACATTTTTTCTTCAGGATTATATTTTGCGACTTTATTAATCGCACAGATGCAGTCATCATATATTTTGGGATCATAAATTGAATCAAAGTTTTCGATGTTTGTATTCATATCTTGCCAAGAAGAAACGACCAAGAAGACGTAATCTAACGCGAATCATATCATGGTGATGCTGTGATTTATATTTGATGCACAATTTATTTGTATACAAAATCAACAATTCGTCGTATCTTATAACACGAGACACTTCATCGTCTCGCATGACTAGAAAAACATCTTTCCTCAAAATTTTACTGGCGGATAGATGTAATCTGCTTACAATCTTTCTACCCATAATCATAATACATTTATTTTTTGTGAATTTTTTTCCAAAGCAATTTCTAGAATGATGACAAATTGTGCTTTTTGCAAAAAAACCCTTGCATTTGGCACAAACAGTAAAATCTTTAGCATCTTTTTGATGTTCTTTATTAGGACGTCGACATACTATAAGTTTTCCGTTATTCAATTTGGACTGCGTATTAAATTTAAAATTACCATTTTTCCGTAAGGTATCAATAATTGTTCTCCGTTCAGGATTATTTTTAGGTAAGACAGCAAACTTTTTTACATCCGGTTCATTGCGATGTACAGTTTCTAAATGTCGCGCTAATTGTGTTTGCAATTTTGAGCAAAACATACAATAGTTTTGTTTTATAATTTTTGTATCTGAAGTGTCTACATACATATTTTCGTCATCGCATACTGATGTGTCATTATTAGCTTTTGAGGCATCTAAACTAGATATTGAAGATGCAGTTATATTTTGATCAGTCACTATTGATTTTTGTATCTGTGGCATTCTTCATCATTATTATCTAATAAATCGTGATCGTCTTCTGATGGTATGTACTCTGATCCGCTTTCTTCATCCTCAACATCTAAAAAAAAATAATAGATATATATTTATTTTAAATATTTATCTGAAAGTTTCATTTCCTAGTCATTATCATCTTGATTAATGAGATCAAAAACAAAGAAATACATGCACAAAATTCAAGCAAAATATGTTGAAATAGAAACATGACATTAAGGGAATTGATTGAGCATATTTTCTTTTTGCTTCAACGAATATAATAGCCATAAAATTAATTAATGTAATATGTGAACTTGTTAACTTCTTAATTGTACCACATATTATATTAATTTTATGGATATTTATTATTTATTAAAGCAAAAGGAATATTTCCATAATATTTTCCATTATTTTACAAATCTGATCAATCTATTGTATCATCTTATAAAAATATTTATTTACATTTGTAACGCGGTCACCTCGCTCAACGCTCGGATCGGCTCGTCGGTGTCCGAGTTCGAGAGAAGGGGAGACTCAGGCTTACGAGACACAGTATAGGTAGAAACGATACTTTATTTAGTGAGAGAAAGATAGATACGGCGCAGGGCCTGGCGGTGTCGTGCGTGGAGCGGTGTTGCTGGTAGCAGGATGCGAGGCGCAAAGCGGAGACGCAAAGCGATGGTTGCAAAGCGGCGAGAAGCGTAAGACAGGCTCGGCGGGTAATCATTCCCAGTCTTATTTATAGGCGCTAACGGCGTGATTAGAACTAGAGGACTTATTACAAACAGGCCTTACAACTAGCGGACTTAGTATTATACAGGGCTTATTATTAACAGGTCTTATAACTAGCGGACTTAGTACTAGACAGGTCTTATTACTAGGATGCGGTTACAACTAGCGGACTTAACACTAACAGGCCTTAAGACTAGCAGGTCTATGACTACGAGACTTAGAACTAGCGGACTTATCTTTATCGTGCGACTAATATTTACAGCGCGGTCGGTACATGCACTTATACGCTACGATCGGGTTAGGTGGCGAGGTATTGCCGGCAAGCTCGAGTGTCACGTCGAGCACTGCCTTGGCAACGGAAGTCGGTTCAACCCGACGGGGCTGAGTACAACCTCGGCCCGAGGTAGGTAGGAGCCGGTGCAACCCGGCGGGGCTGAGTGCAACCTCAGCCCGTGGAGCGGTCGAGACAGGAGTCGGTTCAACCCGACGGGGCCAAGTACAACCTTGGCCCGAGGTATAGAGAGCCGGTTCAACCCGGCGGGGCTGAGTACAACCTCTGCCCTAAGAGGTGTAAGGTACTGATTAGATCGGTGTCAGGAGCTGGATGGCAGGACGGGATCTGGTCCCGATACCTCGGCCGGCCGGGCTTTTATACCCGGCCGGCGTCCCCCTCCTGTGCGCCGTTGATCCGGTGGCGGGAGTTAGGTACCGCGTGGGGGCCCTGCGAGAGAAATAGTGCGTGCCGGGGAGCGAGAGCGCATGCAGAGCGAGAGCGTGTGTATCGGTGAGCGAGAGCGCATGCTGAGAGAGGCGGCGGCGGGACAGGTAGGGCTGGGTGAATAATCAAGCCGTGTATAGGTAGATATATATTTTCCGGACGCAACAGGTCAGGCCCGTAGTAACGGTCTTATCGTTACACATTACAGGAATTGCAATGCAAGACATTGCAAGAATTTTTAGCATATATTAGCATATAATCTGTAATGGGATAGAAGTCTTAACAAAACATATTTATAAAAATAATAATAAATTTTTTAAATCTACATATCTATATACCAAGAGGTGATGGTGATATTGAAACATTGATATTTGTGTTGCATACTTCAATCTCATTTTGACATGTAGGGAGAATACATGTATCTTTTGACATGGATAATTCCTCTAAATATAAATATAATTTGCATCATAAAATTGCAACAAAAATTACATAAATTTATTACCAAAAACCATGAGTGCTATCTTAAAATGTAAGAGCCGTTCAGTTGTATCTAATGTAATATTGGAACAATATTTTATTACTATGAATCATGTATAAGCGATATTTGACAATTCATAAAAGAAAGTTTTTTTCCAGGTCAAACTAAATAGGATAAATATTTACAATCAACTATTTTGCAAAATTTGCAATATTTCTAAGGAATTAAACAATATCAGCAAATGAGTGCACAAGTATCAATGGGACATGTTTTAGAACAATCTTAAAGAAAATAACTAGAACCTATTGACAATCATCAAACAATAGCCAGTGATAAATAATGATAGACCGTGGAGGCATATGGTCTAACTTCATGTTGTGATTTGAATATAACTACGTTGTAAAGTTATTTAAAAAATTATGATATTTTAATAATTAAATAGTAAAATGTCAATAGTAATAATTTTTGAAATATTTAATTCTATGTTTACAAATAATCGACTCTAACACTTTATACAAAATTTTTTTAAATTGAGCTTTTTGGAAATTAAACTTTTACATACAGCAGTGTTAAAACTTAATTTCTTAACGTGTTTATCTAAATTTTCATACACAGAAGTATTAAGTAAGCCTACACAGAAAAAAACAAAATAAGAACATATTAGAAAAATAAATGGCTAATTTAATGTTACATGAATCTATATGTACAGTAAATAAAATATTAAACTTCATATGTATGAATTATAAGAAATGTACATACATGAGAGAGAGATATTTGCGTCATCAATATTGTCAGTTTGCAGAAAATCATATTCAACGAAACTGCGTGTGAATACATCCATAGTATTATCTATAAAAGTATTATATTAAAATTATGTTATCAGCAGTATTGAATTTTGAAAATGTATCACCTTTTATCATAAAATTGTATATTTACAGCAAATAATAATTTAAAAAGATACTACAAAATATTTGTAGCCGCGCCTTCGAATTACACGTCTACATTAACAGAATTTATTTGTTTCGCCGATCGGAGAGATAGGACGTAAATGATTTGAGCGGGTTTAGTTTGTTGAAAAGTGTTTATTCCTTTCGACACCAACTCCCGGACCGTCTTAGGTAATCGCACGCGACAGCAAGATATGATCGGACACGCGAATTATCGTTTTAACTAAAACTATGCGAGCGTTAGACTTTCGGTGTGCTCCCGGTGAAGGCTTGCGACGAAGTATCTTAACGAAAAGCCCTTCTCTGCGATCCACGTACAATAGTCCTGGTCGATACGTGTACTACAAAAAACGGAATTTCGATCGTTCGATTCCGAGAGCCAATCGGCTATCGACAACGAGGTGTTTGTCAGAATCGAACGATACGAAGAAACCACAAAAACGGAATGAAAACAAAGCCTCGAACGTAACGTCTCGCTTTAGAACGTTCGAGAAGCAAAATTAATAATATAATTTATAAAACTCCTACTTTCTCGAACAATATTGAAACATTAACATTTTCTTCACAGACATAGGGTTCCTGCAGACAGGATATATCGACGCATTACGCATAACAAAAAGTGACGCGCTAATAAACATAGAGCTCTTAAGAAAAAATGACATATTGATGGGCCACCGCGTCACTTTTTGCCATGCGTAACGCATCGATGCATCCTATCTGCAGGAGCCTATAGTCGGTTACATGTAAAATGGAAAATAACTAAACTTTGTAACGATAGGACCGTTACTACGGGCCTGACCTGTTGCGTCCGACAAATATATAACTACCTATACACGGCTTGCTTATTCACCCAGTCCTACCTGTCCCGCCGCCGCCTCTCTCAGCATGCGCTCTCGCTCACTGATACACACGCTCTCGCTTTGCATGCGCTCTCGCTTCTCGACTCGCCCTATCTCTCTCACGGTCCCCACGCGGAATCGACCCCACTCCCGGGCCGACAGTATAGTGGGAGGCACCGGCCGGGTATATAAGCCCGGCCGGACGAGGAATCAGGACCAGATCCCGTCCTGCCATCCAGCTCCTGACACCGATCTAACCAGTACCTAACACCTCTTAGGGCAGAGGTTGTACTCAGCCCCGCCGGGTTGAACCGGCTCTCTATACCTCGGGCCAAAGTTGTACTTGGCATCGTCGGGTTGAACCGACTCCTGTCTCGACCGCTCCACGGGCTGAGGTTGCACTCAGCCCCGCCGGGTTGCACCGGCTCCTACCTACCGCCGGCCGAGATTGTACTCAGCTCCGTCGGGTTGAACCGACTTCCGTTGCCAAGGTAGTGCTCGACGTGACACTCGAGCCTGCCGGCAATACCTCACCACCTAACCCGATCGTAGCGTATAAGTGCATGTACCGACCGCGTTGTAAATAGTAGTCGCACGATAGAGATAAGTCCGCTAGTTCTAAGTCTCGTAGTCATAGACCTGCGAGTCTTCCACGGTATCGACAGTACCGGAAACATCGACAGCTTACGGCAATGCCTGCGTCAATTCGTAACGAAAAACCCCGGGCTGTTCCCCGAACACAATCACGCCGACATGCCGAACCACGAAGAAACGGCGCCGGGACGACCCGAGCCTACCCCAGACCATACCGAGCCGACCCCCGACCATGCCGAACCGAACATACCTGACCTGACCGCGATGCTAGATCGAATCCGTAAGTGGGGCCTATGTTTCGAAGGCAAGGACCCATTCGCGTTTATCGAGCGAATTGAGGAACTGAAACGATCCTACTGCTGCGCTGACGAATTTCTCCTCCTCGGGTTACCCGAAATGCTACGCGGGAACCCCTTGTTGTGGTACCGCAGCAACCACGAAGAATGGGCCATCTGGGAGCGCCTTTTGCGCTGCCTTCCGACTAAAGTACCTCCCACCCGACTATCAGGACCAAATGCGGCAAGATGCCCAAGCCCGAAGACAAAGACCGGGGGAGCCCTTCGACCAATACGCCACGGACCTGCTAACGATGATGAGGCGCGCCGGGGGCTACACCCCACGGGAAAAGGCCCGCCTACTATACAACAACCTACACTCCAGCTACCAGCTATACATTCGGGCGACAGAAGCCACCAGTGTCGCCGAGTTAAGCGGCCGAGCACGAGAGGGTCCTGCGCCGGCAGAAGGAGGAACAACCACCGGCCCGCAACGTGCCAAGCTCACCGGTCGTCGCCGCCACATACAGCCGGGAAGAATGTTGCTGGCGCTGCAAGCAGAGAGGCCACATGCGGCTCGACTGCAAGAGACCGCCGCGCAAGTTCTGCTCCCGCTGCGGCCGAGACGGGTACTCACCCGCGATTGCCACCCACTGTCGGGAAACGGCTTCCGGGCCGGGGAACCAGCGGCCACCGCCCGACCCGCTCCAACCGAATAAGGTTCACACCTAAGCCGCACATAAAGATACGAGTGCTCGACCAACACATATGGGCACTATTAGACTCCGGCTCCGAAGTCTCATTCGTGAGCCCGGCTACGGCAAAGCGAGCCAAATACTGCGGCCATTCCCCCAAGGGGGTAACCCAGCAGATCCACTTGGCCGACGGCACCACCGTATCCGTCAAGCAAACCGTAGACCTACCAGTTACCACGACCGACCGCACCGTAACCCATCGGTTCCAGGTCATGCCGAACCTTAGCGGGCCGATTCTAATCGGCATCGATCTGTGGGCCAAGATAGGGGTAGCATTACCGGCGCCCCCAGACAGCCCCACCAGCGCGGTACCCACCGTCGGCGAAATTTCGGCCGGGTTGACACCCCGAACCGCGGACGAAGACTGCCGCCTGAGAGAGTTTCTGAGCCGGGAACTGGCCGCTTTCGACGCCGTACGCGGGCCCACGGACCGCATAGAACATCGGATCCGCCTTACCACGGACCAGCCGATCAAACAGCGATACCGACCTCGTAATCCGGCCATGCAGGCCGTCATCGACCAAGAGGTCCGCAAAATGGAAGAAGCCGGCGTGATCGAGCCGTCGCAAAGCGCATGGAGCTCCCCAGTCGTACTCGTAAGAAAGAAGGACGGCACCTATCGATTCTGCATCGATTTCCGAAAACTAAATAGCGTGACTCAAAAGGACGCCTACCCGTTGCCCCACATCGCGGCCACCCTTGATAAGCTCCGAGGAGCCAAATACCTAACCACGCTTGACCTCAAGAACGGATACTGGCAAGTCCCGCTGGCACCCGAGAGTCGGCCAGTAACAGCGTTCACCGTCCCAGGGAAAGGGCTCATGCAGTTCCGAACCATGCCGTTCGGCCTACACTCGGCACCCGCCACGTTCCAACGCCTACTAGACTCAATACTGGGGCCCGAGCACGAACCACACGTCCTGGTGTACCTGGACGACATCGTTGTAGCCAGCCCAACCTTCGAAGGTCACCTGACACACCTGGCCGAAGTCTTCCGACGCCTACGAGCCGCCAAACTCCGCCTTAACACCGATAAGTGCCATTTTTGCCGGGACAGCCTCCGATATCTGGGACATATTGTCGACCGACAAGGAATCCGGACCGACCCGGCCAAAGTAAGCGCCATCGCCGATTGGCCCACACCCACCAATCTGCGACAAGTCCGCCAGTTTCTCGGCCTAGCGTCCTGATACCGACGGTTCATAGGGGACTTCTCCACCGTCACCGCACCGCTAACACACCTCACGCGCAAGAACGCCCGCTGGGCGTGGACCGAAACCGAGAACCAGGCCTTCCAGCGCCTCAAGGAGGCCCTAACCTCCGCCCCGGTACTGGCATGCCCCGATTTTGAGCAGCCATTCACACTGCAAACTGACGCCAGCACGCACGGACTCGGCGCCGTATTAACGCAACAACTCACGGAGGGAGAACGCGTTATTGCCTACGCCAGCCGGACGCTAATCCGGCCGAACGGAATTACAGCGCAACCGAGCTGGAGTGCCTCGCCGTAATGTGGGGAATACGCCGGATGCGGGACTACTTGGAGGGGTATCGCTTCACAGTGCTAACTGACCACCAGTCCCTACGGTGGCTACAGCGCCTGAAGCCCCGTCCGGCCGACTTGCGCGATGGCTGTTTGAGCTCCAGCAGCATGACATGAAGATAAGATATCGCCGGGGCTCGCAGAATCAGGTGGCCGATGCGCTCTCTCGCCAACCAGAGGTCGCCGCAGCGCAGCAGAAGCCGCCGTGCATCTGGTATCACCGGATCAAACAAGACGTCCAGACCCGACCAGTCGACCGGCCGGACTATCAAATACGCGACGGAACCTTGTACCGACATATACTCCACGATTTAGACTTCCGGGAAGTACCCGCGGACGCACAATGAAAACAATGCGTCCCGGCACCCGACCGCATCGCCCTACTCCAACGCTGGCACGACGACTCAGCCGCCGGGCACTTGGAAACCGCCAAAACCATGGCGCGCATCGCCCAACAATACTACTGGCCAGGGATGCTCCGGGAAATCGCCCGGTACGTCCGCTCCTGCGCAACATGCCTAGCCCATAAGGTATCTCAACAGCGACCTGCCGGCACACTACACACCGCTCCGGTCGCCGCACCATGGCAGCAGGTCTCGATTGACCTGGTGGGACCACTACCCCGCTCCAACCAAGGGCATACGTGGCTGTTCACGATGCAAGATCGGTTCACGAAATGGCTAGAGGTCGCGCCTCTACGGAAGGCCACCGCAGCTAACGTCACGAAAGCTTTCGTTGACCAAGTAGTGTACCCACACGAATGTCCGCAGTGGGTCATATCAGACAACGGGACTCAGCTAAAGTCCAAACAGTTGGAAAAGCTGCTAAGCGCGTTCGGGATCCGACACCGCACCTCGCCGCCCTACACACCACAGTGCAATCCAGTGGAGCGGGCCAACCGGACCATCAAAACGATGGTGGCACAATACGTGGGGCGGAACCAGAAAACGTGGGACGAACACATTACCGCCCTCCAATACGCGTTCAACACTGCATGGAGCGAAGCCACGGGACACACTCCTGCCTACCTCAACCACGGGAGAGAACTCGCCAGACCTCATCCGGAAGACCGACGTCAATCGGGAACCGCAGTACCACCAGACACGACCCACCGACGGCTGCAAGAAGCGTACGAGCTAGTGCGAATATGCTTAGCACAGGCCTTCCAACGTCAAGAGCGGCATTACAACCTGCGACGGCGGGACTGGAGGCCGAAAATAGGGGAGCTCGTGTGGAAGCGGAACCACACCCTCTCCGACAAGGCAAAGGCGTTTAACGCCAAACTGGCCCCGAAATTCGTGGGGCCCCTGGAAGTACGGAAAATAATCTCCCCAGTTATCGTCGACCTCCGGGACCAACGCGGACGCTGGCACCGGCACGTCCACCTACAGGACATCAAGGCGCACCCGGACCCACCTGAGACCAAAGACTAACGCCTGGCAACCCAAAGTCCGCGTTACACCCACTACCAGCGGGAGAATTACCGTCGCCCAACGATTACCGACCGCGAACGCCGATAATCCCCGATAATCAAGCACGGGCATCGGGGAAACCTCGCTTGCCGATCGCGAGAGTCGAGACGGGTAAAAGCGGTCGCGACGCCCGATAACGGCACGATTACCGGCCCCGGACACCGATACACGTAGCCCTCACGATTACCGACCCGGGACGCCCAAAAATCACGATGCACGACCGAGGGCGGGACCAGCCTAACAGCGCACCAGAACTGGTCGAGAAAAAAAAAAGGAAAAAAAACCCGCATACCACGTACCGGACATTCCAGAAACGCTCCAGAAAAGATACTGGACAATCTGTAATTTCTTGATAATTACACTTATCAATTCCTTCTTCTGTTCTGTCATTGATTAAAATCTTCTCCTTACTGTTACAGTCTTTGTTTAGCATCGCAGTCTTTTTTATTTCAATATTAAAGTCTTTGTTTAGCATTACAGATTTGATTTTGTTTTTTTTTGTCTGCAAACACCTGAAACAATAATAAAAAAAATGTGCATTTACAATCATATATATGTAATAGATTTTTAAAAATCATAAAACCATCAAAAATATAAGACATGTATATCAGTTTCTAGAAGAGCAAGGAAATATGAACATTCACCGATATTTAATAAAACATATCTTCTATACTATATACTCGTGATAAAGAACCCCGCACTAATCATATGGAAAAACTGTCCCGGTCAAATCAATTGATTTTTACATATGTTGTAGCTTATGACCTACTGAACAAAAGATGTAATAAGCACAAAGCTCAATAATGGACAGTTATCGAGTTATAACCAGTCAAACATGAAAAATTCGGGCTGCCAAATAGTCAAATCTCGGAAGGTATTGATTTTTTTGAAAAATGTTTGAAACAAACATAGTAGGGTTTTACAAAATCTGTTAGTTGGTGACATTATTTGTGAATTTTGAATGACCGTGAAAAGCTCCGTGAACAAAAATCTTTATGTGTCACAGCAGAGATAAGGACCCCACGGTTCGTCACTCCCGTAGAATTTTTTGACTCCAAACCCTCTCTGCTGTGTGTGTATGTGTGTGTGTGTATGTGTGGGGTAATAAAATAAATGATCTTATTGTATATTGCTCATTATTTGGATCCTGCTGTGGTGGTCTCTGAGCGGCATCTAATATTGTGTTCAATAATGATGAAGAAGGATAGCGAACATTGGGCTGGTGTCGTGCATATCCTAAATACCACAATACGCTGGTTACATGTACACATGTACCCACAGTCCGTGCGCCTGACTTATAGGTGCAGCAATAACCAAAAATCGCCTCCCTCTCATCATCTATATTATCTGCATCTCTTATGTTATAAGCTATAAATATTTGATGTTTTGTAGCATTACGGAATCGTGAAAACACTCACACCCTTATGAAACCTTGTTCATCAAACAACGAATCCAAATGAAATTCTTCTTGTGCATCACGCTGCATCTTATCTTGACTATAAGATCTTGCTAGACGAACCTGAAATGTACCAATAGTCAAATCTCGTAAATATTCTAATGTTAGGCGTGGAAAGTCACGTAACTGTCCTTCATGTAAATGTATCCATTGTGCATTTCTATAGCACATCCTTTCTACTTCAACTCGCGCTTGAACAATATTAACCTCTCTAGATTTGTCAAGAAGTTCTCTTGCTAATCCTGCATTAGCTTCTTCCATTAAAACTAAAGGATGATATCTATTAATTATAGCACCTGCAATGTTATAAAACTCGCCCAAGTGATGAAGATGAGGCATTATAATTGTATGATCAAAAAACTTGAACATAGACTTGATATGTCCATTTCTAGTTTCAATTATCTACCTTGTTTTTGTCACCAATCGAGACTCATTAGCTTCTTCAGTGAATAATTGTTTCTGTTGAGGCCCAAGAAAAACTGGCATTTTATACTCAATGCCTAATTCACGAAGTAATGGCTGAGCATCTCGATATCCACGATCTAATATAAAAATGTCACCATCATGAAACCATCCTCTCATATTGTCCGCATCACGTTGAAATTCATTATTTAATATTCGAGCATCATTGTTACGAGAATCAGAAAAGTAAGGACCCTGAATAGCCAGTATATACCCATCTGGAGCAACTATAAGAGAAGGTTTTATCAGATGTCGACCTTTTTACATTGAGTATATTTGTCGTAAAACACGAAAGTTGCTACTTTTATGAGTATAAGAATAAGTCCCGTGAATATAAGCAATTACTTTCGGAATAGCTAGCTCAAAATTATATAATTCGTTTGCAAAAGGTGTTACATATCTCATTATATACTCTTCTCGAGTTATAGCTTGAAAACCAATATTATCAGGGACAAATCTGTTTACTAAAGACTGCCAAACTTTGGAAATCGCTAAACTCACTGCTTGTCTAGAGGAATACTGAAACAGTACTTTAAGAAATTCGTCAGACAGTCCTTGTCGCAGCTTGCATAAAAAAATTAAAAATCTTTTTTAGTAACGTTTCTGATACCACGTTCTTGGAATATAGGATCGTAATATGTATACAATTCTTAAAACTGTTGTTTTGTAATGGGTGCTATACATTTAAATTCATCCTCTGTAAAACTATTTTCGTTTTCATAACGATTATTATTATTTGCTATATTACGGAGCTTCTAAGAAAACTTGCAGTTGCTGACCTTTTATTACATATGGTTTATAAATAAATCGCAAACCTGGCAGCAGTAACTGTAAAATAAATCCGCGATCATCCAAATATTGGTCACAACAATAAACGTGTTCAGGAATATAAATATTTTTCAGAACAAAGACATTTACCCTGGATTCTAACGACAGTGGTCTAATATTTACAATAGCATTGCAAAATAAACAAGAATTATTTCGGGTTTGAGTAATAACGTTGTAACGCGGTCACCTCGCTCGACGCTCGGATCGGCTCGTCGGTGTCCGGGTTCGAGAGGAGGGGAGACTCAAGCTTATGAAACACAATATAAGTAGAAAAATAGTTTATTTGAATAAAGATATGTACAAAGTAGCGTGCAGGGCCAGGCGACGTTGGTCAGCGTGCGGTCGGCAGAAAGCTGGTGTCAGGCGCGGGTGTGCAAAGCGGTACGCGGCGAGAAACGCAAAGCGGTACGCGGCGAGAAACGCGGCTTAATCGCGATGGTGCGGCTTTATTTACAGACGGGCTTAAGATTACGGCGCGGTTATAACTAACAGGCTCTTAGGTCTAGCAGGCTTATTTCTAGCGGACTTATTATTAACAGGCTTTTACTACGACGCGGTTAGAACTAACGGACTTATGGCTAACGGTCTTAAGGCTACGACGCGATATTTACAGGTGGCTTATTACTACGGTTAGGCTAGGTAGGTGGGTATTGCCGACAGGCCCGAGTGTCACGTCGGGTCCGGCCTTGGCAACGGAAACCGGCGAAACCCGGTAGGGCTGAGCGAAACCTCAGTCCGGGTAGGTGCTAGGAGCCGGCGAAACCCGACAGGGCTAAGAGAAACTTTAGCCCGAGGAGCGGTGACAGGAGCCGACGAAACCCGACAGGGCTAAGAGAAACCTTAGCCCGAGGAGCGGTGACAGGAGCCGGCGAAACCCGACAGGGCTAAGAGAAACCTTAGCCCGAGGAGCGGTGACAGGAGCCGGCGAAACCCGACAGGGCTAAGAGAAACCTTAGCCCGAGGAGGTAGTAGGTACTGGTCAGGTCGGTGTCGGGAGCTGGATGTCGGGATAGGATGTGGTTTCGATGCCTCGGCCGGCTGGGCTTATATACCCGGCCGGGGCCTCCCACTATACCGTCGGCCGGGAGTGGAGTCGATTCCGCGTGGGGAACCGTGAGCGAGATACGGCGAGTCGAGAACGAGAGCGCATGCCCGGCGAGATAGCGCGCCTAGTGTGAGCGGGATGGTGCGTGTGGCATGCGTGCGAGCGAGAGAGCGTGCGTGGTGGTTGTGCGAACGGGATAGGTAGAGTAGGGTCGAGTAAGCGAGGCAGACATGTTATGGTATATACATATATATATTTTGCCGTAGTAACGGCCCTGCCGTTACAACATTGAGTCGTAGGCACGTCGGATCAAGTTCTATCTGTTCTATTTGATGTACAATAGATACATTGCAATTAAAACATAATCGGCTTTCATTGTCTATATCAATGGGCTCCTTACCCAGCCCAGTTCGCCTAAAAACAACGATTTGTTTTTTAATTGCATTATTATCGCTATTGATTCGTATCATTTGTCGAATTTGAAAAGCACGATCGCAAACATAACAATGGATTCCATGTCTGTAAGCCATGATAATACTTTATTATCGAATTGCGTAGCAATATCAGATTGATTAGATATTAAAAACTTTTCTGGTGAAATAATTCCTGAGACCAAAATGAACAGAATACACTGATATCAATAATATCAATATCGGACGTAGTAATGCTAGAAAGTAATAGCATTCGGCAGCAATAACGCTAGAATAGATACGCTTAGTGATGACAATGCCTGCGCTAGCAATATCAACCAATATGATTTCTCACAGATTGCAGATAGAGTATCAAGAGACACGGTAGTGTCTCGCGCCAAGTCATGCGCAGCAACAGCGAGGCACCCCGGGTATCTATACGCGAGTCGTACAGTATACCGCCCGCAGTGTAGCAGTGGGGATGACTCGCCTGACGGCTCTAGCTGTACGAATCGAGCGCTCTACACATAACTCTACGCTCATAACCAGAGATGGTAAATCGTGTATATTAGTTCTCAAGAAGTTTTAGTAGAAAAAAGGTTCATCAAAAATATTTTGAAAACGTCTCAAATTTAGCTACATATAATTATTACTAATATTACTAAATATAATAAAAAATAAGCATTTTTGTGGAAGATTTTTGTTCACGGAGCTTTTCAAAGTCATTCAAAATTCACAAATAATGTCACCAACTAACAGATTTTGTAAAACCCTACTATGTTTGTTTCAAACATTTTTCAAAAAAATCAATACCTTCCGAGATTTGACTATTCGGCAGTCCGAATTTTTTATGTTTGACTGGTTATAACTCGATAACTGTCCATTATTGAGCTTTGTGCCTATTACATCTTTTGTTCAATAGGTCATAAGCTACAACATATGTAAAAACCAATTGATTTGACCGGGACAGATTTTCCATATGATTAGTGCGGGGTTCTTTATAGACGCAATGTATGTTAAACAATTCTTGAAAACTACGAAACTTATTACAGATTAACACATTTATATCGATTTCTAAAAAAATAATTGGGAACTTATGCACACTCACCGGTATTTGATGCAACATCGGTCATCTCAATATTACAATCTTTGTTTTGCATCACAGACTCATTGTCTTTCTTTTTACCCATATCCAAATCAGTTCTGTTACATAATATATGTGGTTTATTTGTTAAAATATTATTTTTAATTTCTTGCAATATATCTTTTTTATCTGTAATATCAAAAAAATTTCTGGTTAAAATGTATTCAGTTAAAATGTATTTATTTCAATATATCGTGAACAATCGCATTTATCGTTATTCAACTTTTATTCAAAAACTAATGAGCCGTTACTTTTTTCATTATTAAGATAAAAATCTTAAAAATTGAGAAATAGACACAGATACTTACAGCGTTATAATTTAAACACTGTTACCAATTCATTACCAAAAAAAGTATCGTAAAAATAATGGTATTACAAATAACTATTCATCTCTGGATTTATGTACATATTTATAATGTAATATGAATACTAACAATAATAATAATAATAATAATAATAATAATAATAATAATAATAATAATAATATGAATACTAACGATGATAATAATAATAATAATAATAATAATATGAATGCTAACAATATGAAACATAAAATATTTAACTTTTTCGCTATAATTCTTGCTGCGTAATATTGTTTGTCGCTATACCTAACTTTTGTTATATCTTTAGTTGTTATTCTATTAGAGTTGCACACATAATAAATACCATCGTAAAATTTTACTAATGCGTACATATTTATAATAATTTTTTTAAGTACTTCAACTTTATGCGATCGATATATTATTTCTAAACAACTACAAATTATCTCAGCTATTTCACTACCTCATAGCCTCATGGCGGATTAAAGATAAAGAATGCAGCTAATGGATGGCCAATATCGTTAGCGTGAGCTGCGTGAAGAAGAAACAAAAGCGATTTCATTATTGGCTCTTGGATGTAAAGCCCGAATCACACTAGCGGCTTGCGGCTGCGATTGCGATTGCCTCAGTCAATCAGAAAGCACTAATTGCAAGTATGATTGAAGCGTAGCAAATTACAATCACAAACGCAATCGCAATCGCAGCCGCGAGCCGCTAGTATGATTCGGGCTTAAGACGTGAAAAGGCTTGCCGCGCAGTAAGATGCGACGCAGTAGCCAATCAATGTGCCATTTTCCGCAAGAGCCAAAAGTTTATTGGCTATCACATCGTTTCTTGCCGCACAACATTTATTTGAGAAAAATGTTTTACTATGAAATTAGTCATTTACTTTGATAGAAGCAAACGTTCAATTTCAGGGTAGATAGCCAGCAATTTCTATATATAAACATAACATAATATAATAAATCAATATAAACTCACTTTTTAAAATATATTAAAAAGCTTTGTGCAAACTTTCAAAGCGAACGCAGCTTAAGAAATGAAAAATGGATTTACACAAAAAATTTTCAAATAAAGTTATAAGTCATAATACATCAAGCTTCATGAATATTTTAATATTTATTAGTCTCTTACCCAGTAAGCAAAATGCGCGCAATATGCCAGCAGATTGGCAACAGATTTCCTCAGCTCTTGCTAGCAATTTGGCATCTGTTATGTCCGCATTAGGCTAATGATCTGCCAGCAGAGCCTGCTCACAGAATCTGAGAGCAGATTGGCAGCAGAAACCGAGCAGGACCTGCTAACATGATTTGACATCAGATTGACGGCAGAAACCGAGCAGAATCTGTAACTTTTGGCCATTCATATAAAATGGTGCATTTAAATGAATTTAAAGGATCTCAAACCCAAGTGGAAAAATGACGGTAAATTTTGGTCACAAAATGATCAATTAGATGTCCTAAGCTGGGTCTCATAAAATCCGAAAATGGCGTCAATAGTTGATATATCACATTCACAAGACGTCATTTTCTGACATTTGTATTAATAACATATAAATATATAATATTAATATCATATATTAATGTAATATATATAGAAAAATTTAAATAATTTATAAAATTAAAGATTTATATATGGAATTTAATTTCTATTTTATATCTAAGTAGATAATAACGATTTTCATTATTCAATGCAAGCTGGATCCCTGGTTTGCAAATTAGTGCCGATCTATTACTTTCGCCTGCTTAAAATGATAATGATATAATATTAAATAGGCAACGTTAGATAGACATTAAGATCTCGTTCGTAAAGCAATGTTATCAGCATAACTGTCATCATCACAATTCAGTCTTCTTTTAGGTTGAATGAATAGAAAACACAATACTTTAAAAAATTACCTCATACTGTAGTTGCACAATAGTTATCCCAGCGTAGACCCAAAAATGCATTATTTCTAGTGTAAAAATCCCACTGTAAATAAAAGAAATTGATTAATGACTTGAAAATTATTAGGCCTATGTTGTATATATGTACTTTTATGATATAAACTATGAAGATATAACAGAAAATACTCTATGTTTCTAATTGTAATGTCTTATTACTTATATCTAAAAACTTGTTCCACATTACTAAAGTACCCAAGGTCTATCATATTAGCAAAAAATACTTACCCAATGTTATTTCGTACGAAGAGCAAGATTTCGTAAACTTACGAATATGTTTGATACTGAAAACACATAATAAGATATTAAAACAGTGACATACGTGAGGTTAGGATAGCTGTCATGTGTGCAGTAAGCAAAAGAAAAACATCCTGTTAAAATATTTTTATTATTTATATATCGTTTTTTCTTATATATCTCTGTTTTACGTATGATATACTGTCTGTAAACAATTAATAATTATACGGTACTCTTTTGCACGTAAAATCTCGCGATGCCATGACATACGTGAATTTTAATTTTGAAAGAGTACAATTATTAATTGTTTACGAATAGCATATAACAGGAAAAATATAGATATACAAAAAATAAATCCATATATAAATAATAAAAATATTTTAACAAAACGTTTTTTTACATTGCTTACTGCACACATGACAAATCTCCTGACTTCGCGTATGTCCACACTTATTTGCAAATCAGAGATCCAGCTCGAATGTCTAGAGGGAATCCATTTAAAAGCACGAGAATCTTTTAAGTGAAAGTTCAATAGTCTCCCCTAATAGAATCTTGTGATCTGTAATGGAATGGTCAACGCTCATTTACTAAATTGCTGTATCTGTTGAAGCAATAATGATTTCATACTGATGATGTGTTAGAAGATTGAGTAAACATTTGTGTTGCTTTTCAGTTAGTGAATACATCAGTGAACATAGTGTTTTAGCATGTCGTATCTAAATGCAGTATAATGTATATTTTCTGATTATGCGTCTTAAACCTCATCCCTGTCTCAAGTCTTTGGTAAATTTCTAGAGCAATCGAAACGGGATGAAGAAGGAGCGTTTAATTCGTTTTATGTTTGTTTTTATTTATTGTTATTTGTTTCCTAATCAATTTTATTGCTGAAAATAAATAAATAATTTTCTTGGATAAACCTTTTGGATTTACAAAAATTCAAATATTTCTTAATTACCTGCTAATTCGATGAATGATCGCTATCATAAATCCTTCAAAAGAAGGATTTTTCAATTCATTTTTGTAGTGTCGTTAAAAAAATTGTTTCATAGAAAATAGCAGTGTCGTCATAATAGCCAAATAGTATAATGTACTGTACATAATTTGTACATAATTTGTATTAATCGATCTATACTTAATTCCCTATATATACGTAGCAGTGCATTTTATCACAAAATCGCAAGTAATGTATACGTCAGAGAGTCAATGTACTCTTATGTATACAATAAAATATTTAATTTTTTACTGTCGCCAAAATAGCCGATTAACATACATATATATATATATATATATATATATATATATATACACAGCCAAATATTATTCCTCTTGGAAAATATATGGGAAGACACATATGAACAATATGACCCGTATGAACAATATGAAATTGTGTTCAAATATGTGATAAAGGCAGACACGTCTATATTATACTGTTATCTATACGCTTAGATACGCTTAGATATGCGTGCGAGGCGATAGAGCAGTAGAAATACACGATGTTATCTATGGGTCGCTGGTGTGGTGCGCGGTTATATGCGTAGTTGATATGCTAGTTTTCAGTTCTTAACCCAAAGTTGTAGGTAGAGAAATGAATGTATTGTTTATCATAAAAGTATAATTTTTTTGTTTCTCCATTTACTTTTTACAATTATGATGATTCTCCTTATTGTAATTTCGATTGCACATTTGGTAGTTGTTATTTAGTAGCACCTTGCGTGCCCTTCCTCCTCATCTCTTTGTTTGTGTCGCCGCGTCGATGCCGGTTTTGTGAGGGCTCGTCTGCGTGGCAATGCTCAATTTTATGGGTGTCCTTCGCAGGGACGAAATAAGCGGTGGAGGGTACCACGGGATCGGAGGCGTGGTACACCGTGGTCGTCCAATATCTGGCGTGATCGGTCGGTCTCTCTTGATTCCCGAGCCGGAATGCCCGGTAATGGATTTCGGCGGGCTAGCGCCGAATAGCGCCTGAAGCCGGGCCTTGGTCTTCTTCTGCTTCGGTAGCGGGTCTCCTGGAGTCGATGGTTCGTCCTTGGCAGATGGTGGACTGGCGCCGTGGGTCAGGTCTATTGTGCCCAGAGTATGCAGCGGCTGAGGGCTTGGTGGATCTGGCGATTGTATGCCGGTTGTTCTCGGCGACCGAGAGCCGGATGCTGGAGGCGACTGAGCGCCGGAGGCAACCAAGCGCCGGATGCTGGAGGCAACCGAGCGCCGGAGGCTGGAGGCGACAAAGCGCCGGAGGCTGGAAGCGACCGAGCGACGGATGCTGGAGGCGACCGAGCGCCGGCTCTTCTCCGTTTGGTCGAGGTAAAGTGCAGCGGCGTTAGGCGAGTCTTGCGCCGGAGGACGATTTCGACCAATGTGGGCAGCGTGCTGGCGCTCTCTATTCGTGGCGTCTTGACTGGTGGTGCGGCAACTGGCGCCATATTGTTGACTAACGTTTAAAGCGCCTTGCGCTTAGAAAGTAGGCGACTGGCGCCAAGACTTTCTCTGTGTCCTTTCACCGCAGGGGATCTGACCTATATTCTGGCCGGGCGGCTTTCCACTTGGCCCGGGCGCCCTGCGCCGCCTAGCGGTGCCGCCCGTAACTACGCGCGGACGCGCTATATGCGCGCCGGACTGCTTTCCGCTTCCATGTTGGCCCGAGCGCCTTGCGCCGACTAGCGGCGTCTCCCGCACTACGCGCGGATGGGCGAGCGCTTGCGAGAAACGCTAATATTTCACAAATATCGCACTGCCATAATTTTGTGGTTGCCGTAGGCCGCCACATTGTCTAATTTCAACATATTGAATACAATGCGAAGTTGCTTTTAATAACACGCATAAATCATGCATAAATATTAGTATCAGTAACGGCAAAACCAAAATTGTCGGTATTATCGATAATTGTTTCGATAATACTGAGAATTTTAGTTTTGTTTAGATGAGGGCGCTAACCCGTCGGAATTCGCTCGTCGCTTTTGGATTCCTTTAATGAGAAAACTCAGGATCGGGAACTGGTAACGCTTCGCTCGCCGGATCGCCTTATATACCGGCGGCCGGCCTCCTACTCACGCGAGCCGGTGCGTGATAGGGCGGCCCCACGATGGGGCCGATACACGGGTGTGAGAACTTAGGGGCGCCATAGGCGCCGAGTCTCCGAATACGCGCGGTGGATCGGCCCGCGAGGCCGTTAGTAATAGTATCATTACAATTATTTATTTTCATGTGATCATATTCTCTATGCGAATTTCTTTCCATTGATGTAATACTTTTCTCACTTAATTTAGTTGGTGTATTAATTAATTATAAGTATTACTTTGTCCATTTTGCATTTTATTTGTTATTTCTTTATTTGCTTTATAGCCATGCTAAGGCATTAATAAATAAATCAATCAATCAATCTCTCTCTCTCTCTCTCTCTCTCTCTCTCTCTCTCTTTCTTACAACAATAAAACAAGAAGGAAAAATTGAAAAGGGAATGTGAAGGGAAAACTCTATATTATGCCCCAAGGAAACGATGTTATATCTCTCGTTGCAGTAAAAGTAAAGATAATCCGGAACGATGTGCAAAAGTGGTCAACAACGGCATATTAAAGTTGTAACGGCAGGGTCGTTACTATATGCCGTAAAAATACAGAAGATATATATATATATATATATATATATATACCCGCACGACTCACTTTACTCGACCCTACGCTACCTATCCCGCTTGCACGCACATCGCACGCGCTGTCTCCCTCGCTCATACACCGCTTTCGCCGTCGCCCTCACACCAGACATTATCTCTCTCGCGGTCCCCACGCAGAACCGACCCCACTACCGGACCAACAACACTTAGTGGGAAAAACGGCCGGGTATATAAGCCCGGCCGGCCGAGACATCAAGACCAGATCCCGTCCTGCCATCCAGCTCCTGACACCGATCTAACCACTACCTACTACCTCTTGGGGGCTAAGGTTGTCCTTAGCTCTGCCGGGTGGCACCGGCTCTCTCTACCTCCAGGATTGAGGTTGCCCTCAGTTCTGCCGGGTTGTACTGGCTTCTATCTCTGCCGCTCCTAGAGCCGAGGTTGCCCTCAGTTCCGCCGGGTTGCACCGACTTCCGTTGCCAAGGCAAGGTCCGACGTGACACTCGGTCCTGCCCGCAATACCGAACTACCTAGTCTGACACTAGTTGATAAGTCGCCTGTAGATATTGCGCCGTAGTCTTAAGCCCGTTAGCTATAACTCCGCTAGTTCTAACTGCGCCGTAGGAATAAGCTCGCTAGTGATAAGATCTGTTAGTAATAAATCCGCTAGCTCTAACCGCGTCGTAGCTCTAAGTCCGTCCGTTAAGCCTGCTAATTGTAACCGCGCCGTAGGAATAAGCTCGCTAGTAATAAGACCTGTTAGTAATAAGTCCGCTAGCTCTAGCCGCGTCGTAGTTCTAAGTCCGTCCGTTAAGCTTGCTAGTTGTAACCGCGCCGTAATCCTAAACTCGCCTGTAGGTAAAACCGCCGTAAAAGTTAGGCCGTGCTACCACCGCATGCCGCCTTGCGGTTCTTACCGCTTACCGCTTCGCGCCCGCCGCTTTGCAACGGACGCTGCACCTTACCAGCTTTCTGCCTACCGCACGCTGACCGACATCGCCTGGCCCTGCACGCTGCTTGTATATCCGCTTCTAACTAAAATAAACTATCTTTTCTACCTATACTATATTCTCGTAAGCTTGAGTCTGCCCTCCTCTTGAACTCGAGCTGATCTGACCGTCAAGCGAGGTGACCGCGTTACATGGCGCCCGAACAGGGACCTGCCCAGTAGAGACTCCAGCTTGCGTGCGCACCCCGATGAAAATCGCCTGGATATACAATCTGTCGAAAGTCCAGCTCGTGACTCTTTTAGTTAACCACGTCCTCGATAGTATCGGTAACCTCGATACTTTGCGACACCGACTACGGCAATACGTGACTCAAAACCCGGAACTATTCTCCGAACGAGACACCGCCGACATACCAACCGAGGGGGAAGCGACGCCGGAACGACCTGAATCGACCCCTGACCCCACCACGATCCTCGATCGAATCCGCAAATGGATCATGACGTATAAGAGTTTAATATTAAAATGTTAATGTAATAAAATGAATAAAAGATCAACGCAATTTGTTGTAAACAATAATACGAATGGTAGTTAACAGTGAAAATAATATAGTCGTAAGTAGGATAGTAAGGTTGGTTTCAGCCTATTTCTTTCATAAGTGTGAAAGAGAGGTACCATTGGAGAGAAAGAGACAAAGATATGTCTCAGAACACTTTGTTGGCAACCGCGGAAGGAGATCGGGCGTGGAAAGGAGGAAAGGGGGTGGAAAGGGGGAGTACGTATGGAGAAAGGGGAAGCGCGGCCGTGGCTCCCCAGGAGAGCGGGTACGAGTCGCCGATAGTGCTTGAGAGATGGCGCTTGGCTCGTTAGGGGGTCGTACTTTCCCCTCGCCCTAGTACCCTCTGTTCCTCCCCTCTACCCGATCCCCCTCCCGCGGCTACCAACAAATTTTTTTAAGCATATCTGTCTCTTTCTCTCCAATGGACTCTCTCTCACAGTCATTGGAAAATGAGCTGAAACTAACCTTACTAAATATCCAACTGAATCGACGAGACCGCTCGAGAGATGACGCTCAATTCGATCGGGGTTGCGGTTTTTCTCCCGGCGCGACTCGTTTTTTAGAAGGGGGAGGTGACGGTGACGCCTCGCGCCACTTCTAGCGCCCGATCCGTTATCGCGATTCTTTAAGGACGCGCGCCATTTCTAGCGCACGATCCGCGAGCGGACGCTGGGTATTCGGTATCGAGGAAGATAGAGGATCGTCGGAGGGCGGTCGAACGGAGAGAGGAACGGTTTAGCGGCGATACGAGCGCGCTTATCTCGTTTCGGGTATCGAATTTTTTCCGTTTTCCGGCGACGACGCGTTTCCGATGACGAGATGCGTCCAAAAACGAGTATCCGGCTCGGTTAATCGGGGCGCGTCCTCGCAATTTTTCCCCGTTATAAAAGGATGCCGCGGCGATTTCGAGATATCAGTACGTTCGAGAATATTCGCGGCGCGATGAATCGCGTACCGAATATTCTAACAAGATTAGCTGGAAGTGTAGTGAATATTCGAATTAGAAATATCGAGAAAATACAAACTTTGGAGATACCGAATTGTTTAAAGAAGGAACTGCGCGAATATTATATAGAGGACTGTCTGTAGGGAGTGGTGCACTTGGACACAGTATAATTGGACACGGTGCAAATGGACACGTTACAAATGGACACGAGATTGTGCACACGGTTCAATTGGACACAGTGCATTTGGACACAGTAATTTTGGATACAGTAGCTTTTGGACACATAAGAAAATACGCATCGTTTACTTGGACACCGCTCAATTGGACACTGTTCATTTGGACACCGTTCGTTTGGACACAGAAAGATGCGCACCGTTCATTTGGACACCGTTCGTTTGGACACCGTTATTTGCCCACCGTTCGTTTGGACACCGTTCATTTGCCCACTGTTTGTTTGGACACCGTTCGTTTGGACACCAAAATTTGATTTAAGTTATACGACGTAATCCACACCAAATTTTTGTTTTAAATAAGAAATAGGTTTGGGTTAGGTTATATCCTCCGGAAGTGGAGCCCCCCCGCAGGGGGGGCGGAACCCACTGTATCCATGCATGACATCCAAATATGCGAAAGGCTAAACAAAGTGTTAAAAGCAATGTAAAATTAATGACATCAGTATCAGAGATATATAAGTATGAATATATTTTATTTTGACAGATATTATAACCTTCAAATGTATCTCCTTTTCACGATTTCATATTTTACATAGATTTACCAATATAAAGTGTTATAAGAATACTGATTATATTTTCCCAAAATAATTTTTATTTCTCTCCATCTGTTACATATTCAAAAAAACAGTGCGCATGTTTCTGTGTACAAATGAACGGTGTCCAAACGAACGGTGGGCAAATGAACGATGTCCAAACGAACGGTGGGCAAATAACGGTGTCCAAACGAACGGTGTCCAAATGAACGGTGCGCATCTTTCTGTGTCCAAACGAACGGTGTCCAAATGAACAGTGTCCAATTGAGCGGTGTCCAAGTAAACAATGCGTATTTTCTTATGTGTCCAAAAGCTACTGTATCCAAAATTACTGTGTCCAAATGCACTGTGTCCAATTGAACCGTGTGCACAATCTCGTGTCCATTTGTAACGTGTCCATTTGCACCGTGTCCAATTGTACTGTGTCCAAGTGAAGGCCACTCCTATCGAACGGCTATTGAACGGCTATCGAACAGCTATTGAACGGCTTTTGAACGGCTTTGAACGATTATCGAACGGCTATCGAACGGCTTTGAACGGTTATCGAACAGCTATCGAACGGCAATCGAATGACTATAAACGACTATTGAACGACTATTGAACGGCTAACGAACGACAATTAAACGACAAAACAATTATTTATACACCATTCAAATATTTAAAGTCTATGTGCATGTACTGAAATGTAACATCTATATTTTAATTAACTAGCTGACGCCGCTATCTAACGTCACGCACTGAAATTTAATACTCGCGTACTGGGATATGAAAGAGGAAAAGGGAAGAATAAAAGAGAATAAAATATATTTCAACAATAGTTTATTCTAAATAATGTTTGGGTGAATCTTTATGATGATTCGTCCACCGATTGAATATTTTAAATACATTTTGTAAAGCGCAATTTTTCAAATGTTTTTCACAGCGCATAGTATTAGTAACATCTAGCTTATTTAACGAAGTGATATCTTTATAGTCCGCATCCAAGGTCTCAATAATAACGTCGTTTTTCGCATCATCGTCAAGTATATGGACCAGCCATTCTCGTTTTTCGCATCCTTTAACGTACACGATAGGAGATGCTCCATCTTCCTCTTCCGTCGCGCCAATCACAGCTCTCGTAATCAAACGCCTAGCGAAGCTGTATGGAACGTTTCCATCCTCCCATTGAAGTCCATGATGATGTCCGATTAGCCATGAAGCTTGGCATCTCTCAGATTTTGTAAGCGCACGCCATGGTACGGGATTTGCAAAAAAGTAATGAGAGAGAACAGATCCATTTCTCAATATCGCTACTTCCTTCACGACAAAGTTTCTCCCGATAATGAATCCCTGCAGATCCACAAACGTTGGCGCGATCATGCTGATAATATTACCGTACAATTGCAAGAACGACGTACGACTGTTGCCGATCGTCAAAATCTCAATCTTTTTATATTTTGACATTGGAGGGGATATTTGCTGATTTAGGTAATTTTACGAACTACCTAAATCAGCAAATATCCCCTTGGTTGGTCAATGGGCAATATTGGACAACGCGATCGTGCAAGATGAGACAATAGGCGATAGTATTTGTCGGTATATCCTCCTTGCACTCAAACTCTAATCTCACGTCCACGGTGAAATTTTTGACAGACTCGTTTTGTCGCGAGCAATCGATAACCGCGAGAGGACCGCAATGTAGAAATTTTGAAATGTTTAATAGCACATCATCATTATCACATCCGTAATAAGATTTGCGAAAACGAGAGTATATATCGAACAAGAAGGCGAATCTATTATTATCGAAATCTAAATTCAAATCATCGTAGGGATAAAATTGCGAGTTTAGATAGAGTTTAACGTTGGTCAATTTGCAGTCGTCGAATGTAGTATTATCTTTTGACACAGCATTTTTTCTACCAGTCTGCAGCGCAAAGATCACGTATCGCGGCTTCTCCAGCTGCGAGGCGGCTTTCACGGTCCACGAATGCTTGGTCGTATTATGCAATAGAGGAAATTCGTATAGATCCCAAGAGCGAAAACTGATATTCAAGTATCGCTCACTTTCCAACGCGCGCAGCAAGAATAGTTTATTGACCTCGCTTAACATTACATGTGGCATACGCCATTGTATCTTGAATAATTCGATATCAGCTTCAGCCGAAGCATGTCCAAATATGCAATTGTTATCGTTGCGCGAACGTATCAGAATTAATTCGTGACGAGCGTTGATCACAATTCGCTTATAATCTTCGCAAAAACCCAATAGTATGTTTAGCGGCACGCAAAAATTAAAGTAAGATTCAACAGTATTATGTGACATATTCCACGCAGCATTCCCCAAGATTTTACCTTTCTCGGTTGTTAGAGAGATATAGTTTTTAATCGTGGAAGTTATTCCAACGTTTCTGTTGCGGTCAATCTCCATACCGTCGAGTTCATATCGAAGTTCATCAAACATAAACGCGACACAATTGTTTCCCAATACCACTCTTCCCTCTTCAGCTACTTTACGCACCATCAACTTTCCTTCGACGTATAGAAAACTTTCACATGGTAACGTGTACAAATCTTGATGTTGTATCGGTATCCGTATCTCGTCGCTATATCCAAGCGTTGTGTTGGCGTATGGATTGTACGTATGAGTCTTAATCTTGATGATACAGTCGTCAAAGATCGGCTCACCTCCGATATTCAAGATGTCAATCATATTGTTAAGTATTTCGTACGACGAATCCCAATGATTTTAAAAACTCGCGATTCAACGCGCTGAGCTTCTTTTTAGCGTAACCAGATATCTGATTATTGTCACCCGATACAGCAGTCACTCGCCTTCTCGCAAAAATATTGTCCCTCACAAAGATATAGTCTCTCGCGTGCTCCGTGCTTCCGTTCAACACAAGCATTTCATTTGTCAAAGGCTTTATTTTTGCCGCCGCCGTATATGCAATCTTACGGTAATTTCCTCTCCTCGAAAATCGAGCAAATGTCCTTCTTGATCTACAATGCGTATCGTTAAATCAGTAATGCTCTATGCGACGATCGGTAGATAAATGATCTGTGCTGGCGTTTCCGATATTTTATATCCTGGCGGCACGCTCGGTGAAAATTCATGTATCGTGTGTACGCGCTTGTCATTGCTGTACGCGCCAGTGGTTACGCTGTATTCTATACGAATAATATTTACGCTAATGATATTTATTGGTACATCCGATTCGTGCCATTTCCGCGGTTGTAATATACGATTCGACGAGAATCCCAACAACGATCTAACGTTGCCCAGATTACTAAAATTTATTCTATAGACACATTTGATTTCACTTTTTAGCGTATTATGATTAGCGCGAAGCGTTATTGGATATTCATCGTGTTCTTCGCCATTAACAATATCGTTGGAATCAACTACGCGTCGATGTCGTAAAATTGCATGTCGGAGATATTTGTTTATAGCGTGTAATTCGTACGATCCGTCGGGAATCGTAATTTCCTTATCGTCGTTATCAAAATAAAATTTATTATTCCAAGAATTCACGTTCGATATCGTATGATACGTTTCAAAGTCCGTTAAACCAAGCTCGTAATCGCCATCGTCTAAATCTATAGCCGGAAAGTAACTTACAGCAAGCGCGCTACTCTTGCCGGTCAACGTAAGTGTAAGTGACATGCTGGAAAACTGTCAAACGAAGTCGCGATGGTGAATTGTCAGGCTTTAAATTTATATCGATCATCGACCGTTTGAAGAAATCCAAGACACAATTGTCCACAAATACTTTGATTATAATTTTGATAGGCCGTGTGATTGTATTCTATATTTGCAACATTCTGTCCAAAATATCGCACTAATTCCTTGGGCGGTCACAGATTTCCAAAACTATCGAAATATACTACACGATCTCCCCTCTTTGCATACGCAACCCAATGAGTACCGGAACCATCGACCTCATCCAAATTGACGATACCGCTCTCATTTCGTCGTATACCGTTTATCGGTAAATTATTGCGCATGAAAACACCTCTAAAAAATTGTATACGCATACGTCTTGCAAGCTGTTCCAATTGTACATTGGTTGTTACACCGGCAGGCATTTTTATTTTGACATTTTTTTTTCTTGGCTGCTGTTGAGAACCCTCGTCCACGCTTGTATGGAGCGAGATAAAGTCCGTGACCTTCCATGGCGCGATTATGACGCTGCATTTCTTCGAGCAGACATTGCGTCGCCTTGCTATCGTTCACCGCCTTCGCGATTCCCGCTGCTCCACCAGCCAACGAACCGAGAACTCCCAATAATGGTAAAATTGGTAAGATACCACCGCGCTTCGCTATAGGAAGTATTCGTTTTTTCGCAGTCTTTTTCTTCATCGATGATTTTTTTGTTTTCAGCCCCATACCGAATTTTGTCTTTGCCTTCATAGCCGCCCAAACAGCTGTAGCGGCTGCTCTTTCGCCAAGAGTCGAATTTCTCGCGGTATCACGCGTTCGCGCTTTCGTGGCGAGTATATTATCCGCAACGTGTCGTTGACCGAAATCGTTGCTTCGGGAATAAGCTATGTCGTGCTCGCGACACGCGGCATCCAATGGATTGATACCTCGATCGCCTCTAGCTAATCGTGTTTCTAAATGAGTTCCCGGTCCGCAAAACTGATAGCCTGGAATATGTAATTCGATAGGAAGTGCGTTTATCGCACGATTTAACAAACCGCTACCTCTTATAATTTTTGCTGACATTTGTCACAATTTTTTATTAACGGTGTTGGACCGTCAAAATGTGTTTGCTGCCACGACAAATTATAATGTCGCGTGCATGGACGATACTGTTGAACCTCTGAGTCAGCTTTTATATGTTCGGAAAGCTTGTCCCACAATTGTTCCACGTAGCTACCAAAGTCTCGCAGTAAAACAATCTTGGAGATAATCTGTAACTGCTCGGTGGTAAGCTCGAGAATATCGCTGTCAACCGATAGAAGAAGAAACATTTTTGAGACTGAGCGGTTTCGATTCGGTGCGCCTCTATAAATAGGGCCCCGATGACTCATTTTCCAAAATCTGATTTGAGATTCGCGAGAGCAAACATGCGGTTCGCGCGACAAGCGACGATAATCAAAGTGATAAATTTTGACGATAAAACACGAGTAATGTCCGAGAAAGAAATACACAAGCATGGAAACATGCTGCCGACTATTATACGCGGTATCATTTGCGGTCCTTCGAATTGCGGTAAGACTAACGTGTTGATAAGTTTGATAGAAAGTCCACACGGTGTACATTTCAAGAATGTGTACGTATATTCGAAATCGCTTCAGCAACCGAAATATCGATACTTGGAAAATTTGCTATTATCGATCGATGAAATTGGTTATTTTACATTCTCTAATAATAGTGACGTTATTCCACCGAGCGAAGCGCTTCCGAATTCCATTTTTATCTTTGACGACGTGGCGTGTGATAAGCAAGATACGATAAGAGAGTACTTTGCAATGGGTCGACATTCAAGTGTCGACTGTTTCTATCGTTGTCAAATGTATGCCAAGATACCCAAGCATCTTATACGGGACAATGCAAATTTACTGATTTTATTTAAACAAGATGGTACAAACTTGAAACATGTATACAACGATCATGTAAATATTGACATGTCTTACGGCAATTTTCGCGCATTCTGTCAGAAATGCTGGCAAAACAAGTATGGATTTGTAGTGATTGATAAAGACAATTTACAGACTAATGGAAGATATCGAAAAGGATTTAACGATTTTGCAATACCGTAAAGTGGTTAGTCGCTATCGATACATCGATCGAGCAACGTCTAAAAATTTTCGTCCGAGCGCAACATGACGACGACGATTGACAGTGACGATCGTGAGAAGATTGCGAGAGAGATTGTAAAAACGAGCGAATCAATCCGCAAAAAATATCGTTCTTTAAAAACCGGTCAAATGGAGGAAGACGTCGCATTGGAGAGGCACTTTAAACCAATTATCGAACCTCTAAAACAACTTGTCGAAAATACAATCAATGTGGAATTTAATGAAGCGCAAATCGAACCATTGAGTATACTCGAAGACAAGCATCTGAAGAAAGAATCTGGAACAAAGCGAACAAGGTCAAATATATCATTGAACGATTCGCTAATAACTTCTACTCCAAATCAATCGAAACGTAAACGAATGAAACAATTATCGAATGTGGTTATTTCTGCTCCGATAAAAGATGTACGATCGAGTCAAATATTCCACAAAAGATCGTCTCCGTATGTGGAAGAAGTTTTCGAAACCACGCCTGAAACGCTTGTGACATCGGTTCAACATCTGCTACAAACGTCCGAGAGTCAAAATACATTGCGCACACATCTGGGGGGTCCACTAGGGCAAAAATATGTTGGAGCTATTTTTAGTCAAGATAAAAATAACAGTATGGATTATGTTTACGGTGTTAAATTTTGCAACGAAGGAATGATGATTGGTGATCAAATTTTTGATGTGGATAAAGATGACAATATAATTATCGGTGGAATAAGATACGTGGGAACACCAGGTCTCTATGAGTTGATTTTCAAGAGAATACCCGACGGTGACATATACAATGACGATGATAAAATTAAATACAAAAATATATTACTGGCGACAAATGCGCTTAGACGTGGCAATGATATGCGTAATCCAGTGTTAAGTAACAAGGGATACAAATATAAAAATATAATAGCACCATTAATCTCTATTAAAAAAGCTGGAAGAGGTATAAATATACCGCGCGCTATGACGTTAAACGATAATAAGATCGATTACGTGCATTGGAATGATCCCAACGAGTTGGTTGATCGCTTGCGATTGCTGGAAGCTTCGCGTCAAGCCAGCAACAATGCCCACGACAATGAAATATTATCAATTATCGAGGAACTTTACGAAGCTGGCTTTATTATAAATTAATCTATGCGTCGGCGAAACGAGTCAGTCTGTCATTATTGTTTGTATCGAAATGTCGATTAATAAATTTGCATTATCGTTGGGAACACCAAACAACTCATACTATCAATGGAATGGATTACTAAGAAATTATGTGCGCGCTAATGCTCTGTGTCAGACAGCCTCCGGCTTTGACGCAAGGTCGCGCAAGATACGACGCGTAGCGCAACCGGAAGATGATACTGATGCAGCAAACAAACAGTACGTGGAAATACGTGTCAAGCTTTTGGAAGACAGACAGGAAGAACTTGAGAAAAAAATAATCACGCTCGAGACAAATGTGCAAACGCTGCAAATAATGATAGATGAGATGCAGAAAATTCTTCGGTATGCAACTCACGTGCAGACTACATCTAATTCAGCGCAGGAGAAGAAAGATATATAAAGAATATATGTGGAGGAATTATCTCATTATTGCAAATTATGCCTCGATCAAATATGTCGCAAAAGACCTCTGAAAAACAGCTGCTCGTGGAAGAATTGCATGCTCCAGCGAGAAAAAATTTCCCACGTAGACGTGTCATAGTACGCGGATACGACGATCTGTGGCAGGCGGACGTGGTCGAGATGCGTCCATATGCACGATTCAACAAAGGCTACAACTACATACTCACAGTTATCGATGTATTGAGCAAGTATGCGTGGGCTGTACCGCTCAAGAGTAACAGTGGAAACGAGACGGCTGATGCTATCGCAAAGATCATTCGAGACGATGGAAGATGTCCGAAAAATTTTCAAACCGACAGAGGAAAAGAATTTTACAACGCAAATGTAATAAGCCCATAACTTTTAATACAACTCTCGCGGAAATTTTCAAAAATGTCTGCTAATAACAAGACATCAATTTTGAGATATAAGTCGCTATATTCGCCCAGCGTTCGAATGGAGAACCGCTTCCACACGTTCTCGGCTTGCGCGTAATCGCTCTCGGATATCGTGTCACCGGTCCAGGAACTGTAAAATGATTTGCGCGGTGGTAAACACATATCTTGCAACCTGTCGACGCAGTCAATATATTCGTACGGAAAGACGCCCTTCCGTGTTAATAAATTGAAATTGTTATTCGATAAATTTTGAAAATCAGATTTTAAAATTGTGAGTTTGTCTTTATTCAAGAATGATGCCAATTTATCGAGACTAGCTGTGAGAAATTTATACGAATCGATAAAACGCAATTTAATATGATGTTTTGATTTCTCTTCGGTAAGTTTAACATTTTTCGTAAATGATATATATTTTTCCTTTGTTATCGGAAGTAACTCGATTCCCCCTTAGAACGCTGTAGCTATTTCCTTGATAATGAAATGCGCGTCGTAACCGGATAAATTATGAAAAACTATTGGAATGCAAAAAGAATCTTTATAATTTAGATTACAATTTGAATGCGCGGGACCTCTGTATCACCCGGTCAGATGGCAATGATCGCGTACGCGTGTATCGTCTTGTACAAATGGTTTCTCGCAAATGTGACATTGTGTCGCGCTATGAAAATTTTCCCATTCATCAGATGTTAAATTTACCATGGGGACATTAGCTGATAAAATACTTTTTACACGCAGTGCTAAATTTTTAAGTTCTTCGACGAACCATGATATGCAATCGATATCGCGATGAGAATGATACGCGGATAACGAATCATCGTACGAACAATGTACATAATATGCTAAGCTATATACTTTGTGATGTTGGTAGTTTCTCTCTTCCTCCGTCTTCTCTAAAACGCACTCCAGATCGGCGTACACGACGAAAGGAAGCCTCTCCTTCCGATTATAATTGTTGAACGTGAGCCACTTGTGACTTATCGCTCGGTAATCGGATAGCGCACTCGTTCATCTCGCGACAGTTCACCGTATGTGATTGTAATTTGCCAAAGTAGTGCAAACATCTGTAAAAGAAATAATTTTTAATTTTTGTTCAAAGATTTCTGTAATATAATTTATTAAATATATACCGATCGCAGATATATTGTCTTCGTTTGCCACAACTCAATTGCGAGCTCACGAGGCGGGATAGATTCTTGATCCATGCGAAATGTCCAACGTTGTTGTCTTCCACGTACAACAGGTTGACATGTTTGTCTTTTTTCAGCTCGCTCAGACGTATCGGGACAATGTTTTTTTCCTCGATACTATATACATTGATTGAGATATCGTTGAAAAGCTCGAATTTTTTAATTTGATTCACAGTCACTGGAAACTCAATGTCCTGGAGATTCAGCACTGTCGTGTAATGCGGGTACGAACATTCCCGGTAAACATGATCTTCAGCTGGATATAGAGCAACGACCACAGACCACGCGTAACACGCATTGTCATTAGATTGCACGTTTATTACCGCTCTCTTCATCGGTATTTCTCGCGGTAATTTAATGTGGCACCCCGCGCGCATTGGATTATATTTATTTATATTTACGTTTAAATCGAGTATTCGCGATAATGCCCACCCGCTATCGCGTTCCTGAAATTCTTCGAGCGATGCTAGAGTGGGCTCGACAACGCGCCGCTCATACCATTCGCGTAAATCGGATGTGCGAAAGAGTTCATAGTTTCTCGTATTGATACTTTTATTTGCGCGTTTATCACCCGTCACAAATTCACCATTGAACACTGAATTAATTTTCACATTAAAGTGTTTTTTCAGCACGGTTTGCACGTGTTCGAGCACAATATCTTTAGCATCCTCGAAAAATTGGCGAGGCTCGATGTGATTATGATTTATAACCGTACCAGTCAATATGCGGCTCTCGAACGCCGTATCGATCTCTCGCCAAATCAATCCGTCTTGCTGCGTGCTGCATCCTGCACTCGCGTGTACAAAACGCGTGCGTAACGAGTGCTTCAATCCCTCGAGTCGTGCGATTCGGGCAATCAGCGATTGTCGAATCCCAATCGATAATCGTGGATATTTGATTCGACTTTGCTCTTCCAATGATTCGATATATTCGTCGCATCGTTGCTCCCACGCAACGTACTCTATCGAATTCATCCTTACAGATTGCTCATGCAGATTTCGGCATTGTTTTCCACCATATTTCCAAATTTATGCCGAAAATTTTTGCTAACAAGATGTGCTTATTAACAGCTCTTGTCTCGGAACTCTTTGCGAAAATACTGACAGGGTGTGCCTCTTTACCATGATTTTATATTCTATCTTGATGTCTCTTTCCATCATGTGTATCTATCTAAATCATTATTTCGCGATTTGTCACGTACATTTTGGCTAATGTCGATTATTGCATTTTGTCGTCTAGAGATGATGTCAAATCTCAGGTGTATCGCAAAAGTTTCAAATTATGCAGCTGTCCAATGTTAGTGCAATTTAATCATGAGGATTATCCTTATATTTTAGGATTTTGTCATGTTTTGACACGCGCGTTTGAAATCTGATATCTATAGGCGATGTCATCGCGAAGCAGCCGCACATCGGCGCTTGAAAATTTTATATTACGTTGCATTTTTGTGCATTCGGTTAAATCTCACACCTGGTGATGATGTCATCGCGAAGCAGCCGTATATCGGCGCTTGAATGGAAAAATTGAAGAAAAATATCGCGTCATCAATAATCCCCACCACATTGCAATTTTGAAACGCTAATATATATTTTAAATATGTTCAATACGTTCAGTATTGCATCGACCACTTGTGTGAAAGGTTCATATAAAAATGTATCCCACTGAAGGAAGTCGCATGAATTATTACGTTCCGATTCAAGATGCTGATGAAACTTCACCGTGTAAGAAGAAGAAATGTAACAAGTAAGTTTTAATTAACTTGTAGAATTTTTATACTTTTTAAATATTTTTATACTTTTTAAATATTTATATAAATAATATTGTTTTTACTCCCTAGCATTTCATCCGAGTCTCGTCGCGCGGTTCGTATACTCGGAAGACGATACGCCTTAACTCCGACGTCATACAAATATTTGGACATTGGAATAAACGTTGGAGCTGTATCTTGCGTCGAGCACACCGCTATCGGTGTACTCCAGCCGCCTGTCCCGGAAGTATGACTCCAGGATCCCCACTAGGTAGGGGGGGAGGCCAAAGTTGACAGCGGCCTCCCTCACCCTATTCCAGGGCAGGGATGTCTAAAGACACCGCAACGACCATCCTGCCCCCCTTCATGATGGACTCCGCGAGGGATCGTACGCGAAAGATCGCGTCGATCGTCGATCTTCCCCGCGGAATCCATACTGATCCTGGTGAAGATCCATTCCATTCCGGGACAGGTGCCGGACGAGGCGGTCCACCAGCAAGCGTTCTAGTAGCTTGCCCACCTCGTCCAGCAAGCATATCGGCCGATATGCGGAAGGGGAGCCTCCGGACCCGTCCCCCTTTGGGATGAGAACCAATTTGGCCCTCACCCAAGCTGGGGGGAAGTACCCCTGCCTGAGGCAGCTCTTTACGAGCTGCCTCAGACGCTCGGACAGGTGGTCCAAGGCGAGAACCCAGACCCGGCCGGGGATGCCGTCGGGGCCGGGGGCCTTGGTGCCCCGCAGCCTCAACCGACGGATTACCCCGGCCATCTCGTCCCCCGTTACCTCCAAGTCCTCGGTCCAGGGAGGGGTGGCAGTTTCGCCGCCCTCCGAAAACGAGGGACCCTCTGTGGGAAAGAGGGCCCCCAGGACCTCGTCGAGGACTTGGGGCTCGAGGGACTCCGTCACGGGGGGCGCCCATGCTCTCAACATGTTGAGAACAAGTTTATAAGGGCGCCCCCATGGATCCGAGTTCAGGGAGTGGAGCATCTCGTCCCACTCCCTCGCCTTGGCCCGTCTAATCGCCGCGCTGAGGGCGTTCCGAGCGACTCGGAACCCCTCATACGCGGAAGCCATCCTCTCGGCGTCAGGTCGACGCCGAGCCCGGGTGAAGTGGCGTCTGGCGGCCACAGAGGAGCGCCGAAGCTCGGCAATCTCCTCGCACCACCAGTACGCCGCCCTCCGTGGGCGGGGGTTGGTCCGGGGCATCGCGAAATCACAAGCGTCGCGTAACGCGCCCCGGAACCAATCTACCTCCTCTTGTATCCCCCGCCCTTCACCCCCCGGGCACGGCCAATCAGCCGCGAGGACGGCCGCGATTAGCCTGTCCGAGTTTAACTTCCGCAGGGCCCATCTCCGTGGCCGGGCACCCCCCCGGCCCTGGGAGCGGCTGAGCACCCCGTGGTGGGCGGCGGTGAGGACCATCTCTATATAGAGATGGTCCGACAGTGTTTCACACTCCGTCGCCACCCGCCAGCTACTAACGAATCGCGCGGCAGCAGGGGTGGCCCAGGATAAATCCGGGACCGACTCCCCCTGCCACCGCACGAAGGTGCTCCTCGACTCTGTGTTAAAAAGACACAGGCCGAGTGCCGCCGCCCAGTCCTGCAGGACCCCGCCCCTGGCGTCCGTGAACCGGGAACCCCAACGCGTTGATTTCGCATTGAAGTTCCCGGCCACGATGACCGGACGGGGCAGTTGGCGGCGATAAACGGCCGCCACCCCGTCCAGGAACGCCTCATAGTGGGCGAGATCTACATTCGGGGAGATGTAACATCCCACAACGGAGATGGGCCCCCAACGCACCGCCACCACTCCCCGTCCCGCCTCAATGGGCGTACAGCGGGGGAGTAGGGGGTCGTTGCGCCGCGTGATCGCGACAGAGCCCGCCCCGTCGCCAATCCAACATGGATTGTCCACCGGGACTCGATAGGGCTCCGCCGCGATCCCTAAACCGCAACCACGCTCCGCCAGGGTGTGCAGGAAGAGGTCCTGCGCCCGACGGGCGTGGTTGAGGTTCGCCTGTATCAGGCGGAGGGCCGCTATGTTTAGCGGCCCTCAGGTTTGGCCATCATCTCCTCCGCCATGGTGGCGGGGGGTCGTTGCCCTTATACGACTCAATAAGTAATATTTCCGTGTGATACAACGAGTAACTAGCAAACTTTTTTTCACTCACAAATTGTACCACTTATCGAACTTTTACGTATTAATCCACGCACTTTATCGATAAACTGAATTTATTTAAAAAAACGATGTTATTATACGTCATTATATTTTCATATTTTATAGTTTTATGTTTTCGAAACTATCGAATTTACAATGTCGGAGGCTTTAGCCGATCACGGGACACATGATAGCGTCCGCGTCGATCATGCGTAATGTGATACATTCAGTTGTTCGGCAGCCGGCAGCCGGCATGCCGGCAACGCTAGTACCGATATAACTTGCTTGTTGTCGTCGCGCAGTTTCCGCATCGAATAACGCATTTCTTTCTTCGAGATATTTTAATAATTAATCGGTAGTAATCGGTAGATTGTGATTAACCGTTATAATCGTTAATAAATTCAATTTATCGATAAAGTGCGTAGATTAATTCGTAAAAGTTCGATAAGTGGTACAATTTATGAGTGAAAAAAGTTTGCTAGTTACTCGTTCTATCATACGGAAGTATTACTTATTGAGTCGTATGAGGGCAACGAATTACTACATAAAAGGTAAGAATTAGTGTGAGAGAGAGAGAGAGAGAGAGAGAGAGAGAGAGAGTGTGCGATCAACTGTTTGCTATACGCGATGGATATAAAAGAGAGAGACAAAGAAGAGAGAAAGAGAGTGCGTGTGTGCGATCAGCTGTTTGCTACATACGATGGGTGTAAAAGAGACAGAGAGGGAGAAAGAGAGAGAGAGAGAGAGAGAGAGAGAGAGAGAGAGAGAGAGAATGTGTATGTGTGTGTATACGCGTATACGTTCTCTCTCACACATACACTCCATCGTATGTAGCAAACAGTTGATCGCAGCGAGCGCCTCACATAATCACCAGCATCGGACGGTGAGTTGCGCCACCCCTGTTTGCCTCGCGTACGCGGCCCGTAATTCGTTAACTATTTTGGCTTATAATTTAAAAACTAAGCCTCGAAAAAAATTTTGGCAAAGGAAAAGTCGTCTTAGAATAGTGTCAAGTATATGACATTGTAAGGACAGAAGGTTGTTTTGAATCACCCTGTATATTAAATGACTTTTCACGCTTTTGATATTATATATTTATATTAGACTTATAAGAGAAAATACATTATTATATTAAAACCATATTGCCTTACTTTATTTTTTTTTTTATTTAAGTATACTGTATATAAAAGTATTCGAGTAAAATACTCGAAGATTGAACATTATATTAAACATTTCATATTCTACATACCGAGAAAAAAAATAATTTGATAGTAAAAAATTTTATTTTACTCGAAAAAACTATTCGGTGAATTTTAATAACGTTTTTGTTTATATTTAAATCTTTAAGTTTCTTAAGTAAAATATATTTATTTAGTAAATATGAAATATATTTTTCTTATCAAAAACAATTTCTATATTATTACAAAATATTACTTAAATGAAAAGAAATTATACAAAGATAAAAAATGAATATTGTTAGAACAAATCAAATAATTTTTGTTAATAATATACTGGAAGAATAAAAATATATATATTATGCGAGCACTTTTATATATTTAAATAAAAAAGTATATATTAATTAAAGCAGTATTGTTGTAATGTAATAATGTATTTTCTTATAACTCTGGTATAATATATAGTATTAAAAGGCTGTAAATATATTTTTAAATTGGAAAAATAATATTTGCAATTGTAAATATATTTAGAAAGCATTGCGGTTTAACTTAATAAAATAAATAATAAATTTTGAAAATAGTTACAAATTTCATTTATACAATTCGAGATATATCATTTATATGGGAATTGAACTCCTACTTTTTGTGCTTCAAACAAACAGTTTACAAATATTTACCGTGCTCAATTCAATCAGTTTAATATTCTGAATCTTGTATTGGGCTTATATCAGATATAATCAGAAATTAAACTGATTGAACACTACTACGCGCTTTAAATCTTACATTACTAGTCAAACCTTGCAGACTTTATATTCATTTGCAAGAATACAAGAAAATACATCATCTAACGAAGAAATTAGTAAATCGTTCGCATATTTAAATGAAATGAATCGATTTTTAATAACAAAAAATCTAATTGTCTAAGATACATATTTGATTAAATATTATATATTGATTAATATTATGTATTTGGAATGGCTTTACATAATGAATGGTGCTTTTCCACGCCACCCATGAGGTATCACCAATGGCGCGTTCTGTTTTTTAAAGTGGACCTTCTCCTGGAGCCCTATTATACCACTGTATGTTATATATTATATTGTACCAAGGACAAGAAAGATAAATGATAAAAATGTGGGGTAAAAATAATTAATCCCAAAATTATTTATATTTATTTTTTATTATTTTTAAGATTTTTAATATTTAATATAAAATTTTTTTACAATGGTGAGGCCACTTCTGCCTCTGCCTCTTCCGCGGCCGCGGCTGCTTCCAGGGCCGTCTCTACTGGCCTGGCCGCCACGTACGCTCCATCCTCTGCCCCCTCGCTGGTTGTACCAGCGAGCTCGCGATTTACCGCGACCTCTTTTTTTTTCTTTGTCTGAAAAATAAACATATACATTTATAAATAATAATTAAATTACAATAATCATGCATATAAATTGATTAGTTAATAAGAAATAATTTACTATTTTTATTATTTTTCGGCGGCTGTTGCTGCGGCGGCTGTTGCACTTCTTGCAGCTGTATTTGCTGCTGTTGCTTTTGCATTTGCTGCTGCTGCTGCAGCAAATATTGCAGCTGTTGCTTTTGCATTTGCTGCTGCTGCTGCAGCAAATATTGCAGCTGTTGCTGCAGTTGTTGCTGCATTTCTCCCTGGATTCTTTGTTGATGCAACAATTGTTGCATCAACTGCTGCATGTTGCCACCTTCGTTTTGCAGCACCAATTGCGGCATTTCTTCATTAATTTCTTCTGCAAAATATAAAATATGTAAATAAAACTTTGATAAATAGATTATTATGTATAATTACAAAGAAGAAAAACTGAAACTGAAACTTTCTTAAACTTTTCTAACAGATACAAATAATAATGATTTAATTTACTACTTACGAGACATGATATGTTCTATGACAGCACGTTTCTTAGTGAACTAAAGTATTCGGTATTCTTTCATTTGTTTCGTACGCCGTGCATTTGTTTCATATGCGATCTGTTGTTTCACGGCGCACGGCGCTTCTGTGAGATAATTTCGTTGCTTTGTACTTGCGAGTCAACGTATTTTTTGATACGTGTCTGGTGAAGTCTTGATATCTAAGAAGCAGAATCAATTCTGATTGTGACTCCCTATTGTTTATTGTTTATCTTTTACTTGATTCATTCTTCTTTAATTCTTTGTTTCTGCCTATCTTTTGTTGTATATAAAAATGTGTGATGAATTAAGAAAAAAATCTAATCGAAGCTTTTCAGAAGCTTGGCTTAGTGATGATAGAATTAAATCTTGGATACGTAAAGTATCTTCTGATGATAGTTTTTATCATTGTATTATATGTAATAAAAATATTTCGTGCAACACACATGTTTTAAGACATGCGGATTCTGCGTGCTACAAAAATAATATGAAAGAAAGTACATCATTATTATTAAATGCTAACAATAAGAGTTTAAATAAAAAATTAACAGAAAAACATAAATTTAAACAACAATGGCTAGAGATCGAATTATTTAAGCCATGGCTACGCGAAGTATCACATGACAAAAATTCGTTTTTTTGCTCATTTTATAATAAATCTATGATTGGTGGTTTATCACAAATTTATCGTCATGCAGAATCAAAAACACACATAAAAATATGTCAAAATAATAAAACAGAAACAAACAATATGGATGAAAGTATCAACATGACGGACGAATCACTTTTGTCATTTGAAGAGCGAAAGAAATCAGCAGAAATTCGATATGCCGCGTTAATTGCTGATAAGAATGTTTCGCATCAAACGGCAAAAGAAATTCTTAGTTTTTTCCAAGAAGTAAGAAAAGATCGTAACGTATTGAAAAGTATGACCATGGGTTGAACAAAATGTAAAAGTATAATTTCCAATGTATTGTGTCCGGTTGAGACGGCCCGTGTGATTAGTAACATTCAAAATACGAAATTTACAATTTTTATCGACGATATTATTATGATATTAGTAATGAAAAATGGATGACGTTTCTTGTTCGATATGTTGATTCTGAAACATTAGATATTCGCACGCAATTAGTTAAATTAATTAATATTGATGCGAGAAATAGCAGCGCGGAAAAATTATTTAATGCATTTAAATGTGAAATGTGGAAATTAAACATTCCATTTTTAAATATTGTTGCCCTATCATGCGACGATGCGTCTGTCATGATAGGAAAACATCTATCGTTCAAAAAAAAGTTACAAGAAGTTTGTAAAAATTTATTAACATTTTCATGTCCATGCCATTCCGCTGCATTGGCTGCACATGCTGCATGTGCAAAAATACCGGAATATTGTGAAGAATTTTTAAAAAAGATGGCGAATTATATTAACAGTAGTCCCAAGCGTGCTGCTATTTATCAAGAATTTAGCGAATGTTTTCAGGAAACAAATCATAAAATTTTGAAGTTGTCTGATACACGGTGACTTTCTCGCCATTCATGTGTTGAAAGACATCTTGAGTTGTGGGATACTACCAAGCTTTTTTTGACCGAAATGGTCGTAAGTGAAAAATCAAAGTCAGGAGAAAATTTATTATTTATAATGCAAAATCCTGATGTAAAAGCATATTTGCTATTTTCAAAACATATTTTGAATTTTTTAAATTCTTTCAATGCATTTTTCCAAGCTCTGCAAACAAGAATTCATTTATTGCAACCAAAATCAGTAGAGCTTTTAATAACAGTTTGTAAACACTTTTTGAAACCAGAGCTTCTAAAATATGTATGTAATGATGATTTTAAATTTTCTGAAAAAGAAAACCAAAAATCTTTAAATAATATAAATGTAGGATTTGAATGTGAAGAATATCTCGAGAGTTTAATGAAAGAAGGACACGCAAACATAATTGGAAATATTCGAGATAATTATTTGCAATTTTACGTGACTGCTGCCGAGGAGATTAGTAAAAGATTGCCCATTAAAGATAAATTTTTATATAAATTAAAGGTTTTTCAATTAAACGCAGCATTATGTAGCATCGATAGAGAAACATCATTTAATGCTGTTTCTTTTATCGCTCAAACCCTCGGTGGTTTTGACGAAAATGCATTAAAAAAAAAGTGGCATGCTTTACATCTCGATTTTACAATAGTAGAAAAAGAACATTTTTCTAAATTAAACTTTGATGAGATGTGGAAAGAAATTTTAAAACGTAAATATCCCAACCTGAAGTCTCTTTTGAATGCTGTAAGATCACTTCCAAATTCAAATGCTGACCCAGAAAGAATGTTTTCTTTTCTATCTGATATAAAAACAAAAAAACGAAATAAACTTTCGCCCGCGAGTGTAAATGCTATTTATGTATTAAAATCAGCACTAAAAACGAAAAAACAAACTGTTCTAGACATGGAGATTAATGAAAAGCATTTATCTCTCATGTCATCGGAAAAATTATATTTTACTTGCCCTAAGAAAATGAACAGTCTTACATTATATGCTGCTGACATTGATGACATTGCTGGTCCATCATCGGTTAATGATATGTAATAATAATGTTGAAAATAAAATAAAAAGTATCTTGTCTTTAAAAGACATCACACTTATAAAAAACAAGTGTGTAAAATATATCTTGTCTGTAAAAGACATCACACTTGTAAAAAACAAATGTGTAAAATATATCTTGTCTGTAAAAGACATCACACTTGTAAAAAACAAGTGTGTAAAATGTATCTTGTCTGTAAAAGACATCACATTTGCAAAAAACGAGTAAAAAATATCTTGTCTGTAAAAGATTGTAACGGGGTCACTTTTCGCAAGTGCGTGGATAAACTCGGTCGGGATCAGGGCTCGTGAAAAGGTAAGACACACGAAAGATTTAGATATTGTCTTTATTTGCCTCTTTCGGCAATGGTCGATTTACAATAGTGAGCGCGCGGCGGATGGTGCAACGCGCCAGATGCAGTGTGCGTTCGTTATTCGGTGCGCGATGTTCGATATATATCGAACCGCTTATAATATTCGTAACCGTGTTTATTTTGACGGCACGCGAAACGCGCAAGAAATCGGGCGCGGTCGGTCGGCGCGTGTACGGCAAGGCCGTGTTTATTTTGACGGCGCGCGAGACGCGCAAGAAATTGGGCGCGGTCGGTCGGCGCGTATACGGCAAGGCCGTGTTTATTTTGACGGCGCGCGGAATAGAATGAACTATTAGGCGGTAGATATTTCGGCGCGATAATTATAATTATAGTATTATAATATTGGTGTTTAGTATTGGTCGCGGGATTAATCGCGTGTTCCCAGTGGTCGGGGAATTCGAGCGGAGATCGAGTACCCTCGACCGGGCGGAGAACTCTCCGTCCCTGCTTCCGTTCGCGGAGTTGAGGATAGCGTGGCGGAGTCGAGAAAACTCGACGGGGCAGCGAACTCGCAAACCCACGGTCCGGCTAGCTGGAGCGGTCGAATGATAGACCGTAATCGAGGAGAGCGGCGAACACTCCGCTCTCGTTGAGTCGGTCGGATTTGTGTCAGGAGTTCGGAGACTGCACGGAAGCCGAGAATGCTCGGCGGAGGCTGCGAACACGTCAACCTCACGTTCCGTCGTTGCTACGACTTTTAGGATCGGTTCTGGTATCTCGGAGCGTACTGCTCGAGTGGATTCAGGAATCGTTCTGGTCCCGAGATGCCGAAACGCTGTCTTCTTATACCCGAGCGTCTATCGGTAATTGCGTCGTTCGCCCCCGGGTGGGGATAACGACGCGTTGTTTTCGGCGGGTAAATTACGGTAAACGCGTCGCTTCCCCTGGGCGAAACGACGCGGAGTTTCGGCGGGTGACGCTCGGGATCTTCCGGCAGCGCTCGGCTATGCTCGGTCTTCGGCGTAACGGCGGCCGTATAACGGTCGTATGGTTGTTTATCACAACCGCGGTTTTGAGAGATTAAAAAAAAAGGGCGCTAGGCGCCTCTGCCACTGCCCGGCTGGTGTTCGCCGGGCGGCAGACTTCCGGCTGGCTACGTGCCGGGTAACGATGGGGGGTGCATCGTTACATCACCCCCCCGCCTACTGTGCCTGAATTTTGAGGCACTCGCTTATTCGGCCTCGTCTAGTTTGCGGCGGTAGCGCAATTTTCCGGCGCTGTCGAACCGCAGCGTCCATCGTCCGTGCGGTGTGCGGACTTTGTATCGCCGGGACACGTGGACCGCAAAATGCGGGATCGGCGCTAGGAGTCCCGGCTCTAGTTCCACCATGATCGGCGGTGGCGGCGCGGGGCCCATCGGGACCAGGATTTCGGGCATGGGGGGGGCGGGTGGTGTTTCCCCCGTTGTTCGCTCCTCTGGATGTTCCTGGCCCGATGGCGACCTTGGTCGCTTGGCTGGCGTCCTCATTGGTACCCCGGCATGGCATCGGTGACGGCAGGCGGATAGCGGCGGCGGCGGTGTGGCCAGCATGGCCAGCTTCCGCTGATTCGTCCTGTCGGACCGCTGGATGGCGGTACCGACTTTCGGCGGCCGTTTCGGTGGTGGCGGCCGTGAGATCGGCGGTGCTTCTGGCACGCCTGTGCCATACGGCGGCTCGGGCTCTCCCAAGATCTCGTTAATCGCTTTCAAAATGTCTTGCTCCATGCTCATCTTGGAAGCTTCTGAGCCCGTAATCTTTCCTGGTTGCCTTCCTTCCTTTGGATTCTTGCTTTTTAATCCGTGGTGGGGTTGTTTTCCTCGTTTTCATCTTCGTCTTCTTTGTCATTGTATTCGTCAATATTGATGTTATTATCGTCCGGATCTTCTGTATTATTGTTATTGTCGTCGGTATCTGTGTTTTTATTTTCGCCGGGAGCGGGTTTTAGGTCCTGGATATGTGTATGACGATACCATTTCCCGCGTTGGCTCCGGAGATCGACGATTACCGGCGAAATAAACCGACGTACTTCCAGCGGGCCGATGAACTTTGGCGCGAGCTTTGCATTAAATGCGTTTGCTTTGTTTGAGAGCGGGTAGTTTCGCTTCCAAACGTAGTCGCCTAGTTTTGGTCGCCATTCTCGCCGTCGTAGATCGTAGTATCGCTGCTGTCGCTGGAATCCCCTGGCCAGATTGATGCGTACGACCTCCTCGGCATCCTGTAGTCGTTGTCGGACGATGTCAGGTTCTGGGGCCTCCGTAGGTGTTGGGAGGGCGGGGGCGGGCGGAATTAATTCGCGGCCGTGATTAAGATAAGCCGGCGTATATCCGGTGGCATCGTGCTTGGCGGTGTTGTACGCAAATTGTAGCGCAGGGAGATGTTCGTCCCACTCTCGGTGGTCGCGGTCTACGTATTGCGCCACCATTGTTTTTATTGTGCGGTTGGTGCGCTCGACGGGGTTACAATGCGGGCTGCGGACGGGTGCCGTACAATGCTCGATATTAAAGGCCTTGAGCCTCGCGGTTAGTGGTGCGGACTTGAATTGCGTCCCGTTATCTGATATAATGATATCGGGACGGCCGTGTCGCAGGATTATGCTTTCCGTGATTTCGCGTGTTACGGCCGGTGCCGTGGCTTTTCTGAGAGGCGAAAGTTCTACCCATTTTGAGAATCGGTCTTGCATGACTAGTAGCCATACATGCCCTCGGCGCGATCGGGGAAGCGGTCCTACTAGGTCGACCGTGACGTGTTCCCAGGGACGGCTAACGTGTGTCGCATGCATTTGTCCCGCCGGTTTTTGCTGGAGTGCCTTATGCGCTAGGCATTTGGTGCATTGTCGGACGTAGTTGGCGATTTCCCGCAACATCCCGGGCCAGTATAAATTTTCGGCAATGCGGGCGATAGTTTTCGCGACCCCCCCGTGTCCGGCCGTGGGGGCGTCATGGTACTGCCGGAGGATCTCTCCGCGTTGCTCGCGGGGCACGCACCGCTTCCACTGTTCGTCGGCGGATGTTTCTTTGAAGTTTAAACTGTGGAGGAGGTGCCGGTAGAGCTCGTTGTTCGTGATTCGGTAATCCGGGTGCGCGGCGGGGTTGCGCCGGACGTTGTTTAGTAAACGGTTATACCAGCGGCAACGTATCGGTTGTATCGCGTTTACTTCCGGTTTTCGTGAGAGCGCGTCGGCTACTCGGTTTAGCGCTCCCCGTCGGTATTTGATTTCGTAATCAAATTGCTGGAGCTCGAATAGCCAGCGAGCGAGTCGTCCTGTCGGGGTTTCGAGTTTTTGTAACCACCGTAAAGACTGATGGTCTGTGATGACGGTGAAGGCGTACCCCTCCAGGTAATTTCGCATTTTTCGTATGCCCCAGACGACCGCCAGACATTCGAGCTCCGTGGCGCTATAATTTTTCTCGGCGCCGGATAATGTGCGGCTCGCGTAGGCGATGACGCGTTCGCCATCCTCATGGTATTGCGTGAGGACGGCTCCTAGCCCGCTGGTACTCGCGTCCGTTTGTAAGAAAAACCGGCGGCTAAAATCCGGGCATGCGAGTACGGGCGCAGTGGTTAACGCGTGTTTCAGTTGTTGAAACGCGGCGGCTTCTTCCGCTCCCCATGCCCAGCGGGCGTTCTTTTTAGTTAACTGCGTGAGGGGTGCGGCTAGCGTCGAGAAATTCTGAATGAATCGTCGGTACCACGACGCCATCCCGAGGAACTGTCGGATTTGTTTCACCGAGCGCGGTTCGGCCCAATTCGCGACCGCGCTGACCTTGTCGGGGTCGGTGTGGATGCCGGTACGGTCAACAACATGCCCCAGGTACTTCAGGTTGTCGACGCAAAATCGACATTTGTCGGGGTTTAACCGGAGGCGGGCTTGACGGAGGCGGCGGAATACTTCGGCGAGCAAGTCTAAATGTTCGTTGAACGTGCGGCTAATTATTATAATGTCGTCCAGATAGACGAAAACGTTCGGTTCGAGTGCGGGTCCGATGACGGTATCGAGCAGGCGCTGGAACGTGGCCGGGGCGGAGTGCAACCCGAACGGCATCACCCGGAACTGCATTAAGCCTTTTCCCGGTACGGTAAAGGCTGTGATCGGTCGACTTTCGGGCGTCAGAGGTACTTGCCAGTACCCGTTCTTTAAGTCGAGCGTTGTTAGATAACGGGCGCCGCGTAGTTTGTCCAAGGTGGCGGTGACTTGCGGCAGCGGGTAGGCATCTTTCTCGGTGACCTCGTTGACCTTCCGAAAATCGATGCAGAAGCGGTGCTTCCCGTCCTTCTTCCGGACGACCACTACGGGCGAGCTCCAGGCACTTCGAGACGGCTCGATTACTTCCGCCCTTTCCATCTCTTCGACCTCCGTGTCGATAATGGCTTGCATGGCCGGGTTGCGTGGCCGGTATCGTTGTTTGATTGGTGTGGTCCGGGTTAATCGGATCTGGTGCTCGACCAGCGGAGTCGGTCCCGTGACTGTCTGGAATTTCTGGAGTTCGCGGTTCAGGAAGTTACTCAGGCGGTTTTCCTCTTCTTTTGTCCGTTCAGCCAGGCCGCTGGTTTCCCCGCATGTCGGCGGGCGGTGTCGGGCTCGTCGTTGCCGGGGCGGAGTGATCGCGAGCCCCAAGCGGCCCCACAGATCTATCCCGATTAACGCTGCTTCGCGGAGTGTCGGCAGGATCCAAAAGTCGTGGATATACGTCCGTCCCTGCAGACATACCGGTAGTCGGACCTTCCCGAGGGTCCGGGCGGCGGTACCGTCGGCCATCTGTATTTGGCCGTCTTCTTCGCTGGGTGTGATGCCGAGTTCCTTCATTGTCGCGACGGTTTCGGCATTGATGAAGGAAACTTCCGAGCCCGAGTCTAGTAGGGCTTCCACGGGGTGCCCGTGCACGGTTGCTGTAATGTGTGGCCGCGGAGTATATCTCACTTCGTCCTGTGCGTCCGGGATGCGGCCATGGTACTCCCGGCGCGTCTGGCGTTTCCCGGCGGTGGATGGCAGTTGGCGGTCAGTATGCCGTCCTTCCCGCACTGCGAGCAGAATCGCCGTGGGGCTTGCCGGCATTGAAACCGGGTGTGCCCCCGCTGTTTGCAACGCCAACAGCACTCCTCCCGGTTATATGCGGTCGCTACGGTCGGTGTTGTAGCGCCGTGCGGTCTTCGGTTCGGCTGTTCCTGCTCGATCCGCTCGAACTCCGCGGCGTCCTCGAACAATTCATTTAATTCGTGTACGTCCCGGCGCTTGACGTACTTCTTGTATTCGGGCCGCATATTTGCGTAAATTCGCGACAGTCTTTGGTCGCGGGTGAACCCCCCCGCTCGGCGTATGAGGGTCATCATTTCGTCCGCATACGGCGCGAATTTTTCGTTCTCCCCCTGTTTTCGTTCGGCGATTTGTTGTTGTAGCTCCTCGTTATACCGTGGGGGTAGATACCGCCGCCGGATGGCGTTGCAGAAATCCCCCCACGTCCTCCAGTCCTCGCGGTTATTACGCGCCCAAGCGACGGCCTCTCCGCGTAGGAGCTCGGACAGCCCCTTCATGAGTTGCTCGCCGGAGTACCCGTAGTCTGCGCGGAGGTCGTCTACGCGTTCTAGGAACGCGATGGGGTCGCGTCCGTCGAATGGACGTCCCCATTTCCGTAGATGCTCTAGCATCTGTACGGTTGCGGATGGTTCGCTTTCGCGTCTTTCGTCGCGGTGTGTGCTAGGCGGCGCGATCTCTATGCGTGGGGGCGTCCGCGTGTTTCGAGCGTCTGGGCCTTGGGCCCCAAATTCGTCTGGGTGTGAGTCTATATATTGGCTCATCCGGCTGCGGATGACATCGAGGGTACCGGACGTTTCGATGCCATGTTGCAGGGCTATATTTATTAGTTGCTCTTTCGAGAGCGTGTATAGCCAGGCCTTCATATCGCTTGGTTATCGACCACGCCGTTAGAGAATAGAAAAAAAAAATCGTGTGTCCCGGACGGTCCCTGTTCGGGCGCCAATGTAACGGGGTCACTTTTCGCGAGTGCGTGGATAAACTCGGTCGGGATCAGGGCTCGTGAAAAGGTGAGACACACGAAAGATTTAGATATTGTCTTTATTTGCCTCTTTCGGCAATGGTCGATTTACAATAGTGAGCGCGCGGCGGATGGTGCAACGCGCCAGATGCAGTGTGCGTTCGTTATTCGGTGCGCGATGTTCGATATATATCGAACCGCTTATAATATTCGTAACCGTGTTTATTTTGACGGCACGCGAAACGCGCAAGAAATCGGGCGCGGTCGGTCGGCGCGTGTACGGCAAGGCCGTGTTTATTTTGACGGCGCGCGAGACGCGCAAGAAATTGGGCGCGGTCGGTCGGCGCGTATACGGCAAGGCCGTGTTTATTTTGACGGCGCGCGGAATAGAATGAACTATTAGGCGGTAGATATTTCGGCGCGATAATTATAATTATAGTATTATAATATTGGTGTTTAGTATTGGTCGCGGGATTAATCGCGTGTTCCCAGTGGTCGGGGAATTCGAGCGGAGATCGAGTACCCTCGACCGGGCGGAGAACTCTCCGTCCCTGCTTCCGTTCGCGGAGTTGAGGATAGCGTGGCGGAGTCGAGAAAACTCGACGGGGCAGCGAACTCGCAAACCCACGGTCCGGCTAGCTGGAGCGGTCGAATGATAGACCGTAATCGAGGAGAGCGGCGAACACTCCGCTCTCGTTGAGTCGGTCGGATTTGTGTCAGGAGTTCGGAGACTGCACGGAAGCCGAGAATGCTCGGCGGAGGCTGCGAACACGTCAACCTCACGTTCCGTCGTTGCTACGACTTTTAGGATCGGTTCTGGTATCTCGGAGCGTACTGCTCGAGTGGATTCAGGAATCGTTCTGGTCCCGAGATGCCGAAACGCTGTCTTCTTATACCCGAGCGTCTATCGGTAATTGCGTCGTTCGCCCCCGGGTGGGGATAACGACGCGTTGTTTTCGGCGGGTAAATTACGGTAAACGCGTCGCTTCCCCTGGGCGAAACGACGCGGAGTTTCGGCGGGTGACGCTCGGGATCTTCCGGCAGCGCTCGGCTATGCTCGGTCTTCGGCGTAACGGCGGCCGTATAACGGTCGTATGGTTGTTTATCACAACCGCGGTTTTGAGAGATTAAAAAAAAAGGGCGCTAGGCGCCTCTGCCACTGCCCGGCTGGTGTTCGCCGGGCGGCAGACTTCCGGCTGGCTACGTGCCGGGTAACGATGGGGGGTGCATCGTTACATCATATCACACTTGCAAAAAACAAGTGTGTAAAAAATATCTTGTCTGTAAAAGACATCACACTTGTAAAAAACAAGTGTGTAAAAAATATCTTGTCTATAAAAGACATCACACTTGTAAATGAAAGATACAATAAAATATGTAACATACAGTGGTATAATCAGGGTTGGGAAAGTTACTTTATAAATGTAACTCGTTACCGTTACCGTTATTTTTTCTAAAAAGTAACTCGTTACCGTTACTCGTTACCAATTTTAAAAAGTAACTTGTTACCGTTACAGTTACTAAAAAGTAACGAGTCGTTACAATTTCCGTTACTTTTTTACAATACAAACTAATAAATTATTTTGCATAAGAAAAACTTTTAAAAAATTGTAAGCAAGATTTCATTCAAGGTTTATTACAAAATAAATGATTAAATTTTATCGAAATTCTTTATTAATTTTTAATAAAATTTGTTGCTCCATAGTATCATCATTTAAATTCCCTCTTTGTCGTGTTAATACAGAGCCACCGATGCTAAACATTCTTTCTACAGATGCACTGCTTGGTAGAGCTGTATTATATTTAATAAAAAGTTTTTTAAGTTTTGGATAGTCGTTTAACATTTCTATATTACAATTATTTTATTTTAAAAACCGTTGCAATTCTTCTTGTTCAGCTTCATTTTGCACCGTTTTTTTGCTCAAAAATGAAATAATCATCGTGATCGTCAGATTTTCCAGCTTTTGAAGAATTTTCAATTGATCGGATTCCCAATAAATCCTCCAAGTAATTTTCAGCACGTTTTCTTTTTTCTCCGGTTAACCAGTTTAACTTAAATTTTGGATGTAAACATGCTGCTATTATTAATTCTTTTGTTTCAAATATTGTAAGAAATTTAAAATCAAATATAGTAAATTAAGCGACATTGTTTGTTTTATTGAAATTAATACTTTTGAATCAATAGTTTAAAATAAAATAATATTTTTCAATTAAATCCTTATTTAAAATTAAATAACATATGTATTAATCAAATTAATAAGTTACCTTTTATTTAAACCTTGCTGAATAGCTTCAACTAATGAATGGCAATCTATAAGGTCAGATTTATTGAGATTTTCTAATTTTCGTTGCAAGGTACTTAGAACTGGTAGTAAATGAGAGCTCTGCTTTTCCGAAAAGATAAAGCTCTCATTGGATATCGCACGTCGCGTCATCGCACTGGTCTGCAAGAGCCATAAGTTGATCAATCACATTCAAGCATTTTTACAACATAATAAGAATGCTAATTGGTCGATTTGCTTACGGCTTTACGGTTAAGATAAAAATTTTATCACGCACAATAGCAAGAATAATATCTTAAATAAATCAAAAAATTTGAAAAAAGTAACGATAAAAGTAACTGTTAAATTCGTTACTCGTTACCGAAAAATGTAACGAAGTTACTTTTTCCGTTACAAATAAAATTTGTAACGCCATTACCGTTACAATTACCGAAAAAAAGTAACTGTAACGGTAACGGCGTTACAAGTAACGCGTTACTTCCCAACCCTGGGTATAATAGGGCCCCAGGCAAAGGTCCACTTAAAAAAACCAAACGCGCCATTGGTGATACCCCATGGGTGGTGTGGAAAAGCACCATTCATTATGTAAAGCCATCCCAAATACATAATATTAATCAATATATAATATTTAATTAAATATGTATCTTAGACAATTAGATTTTTTGTTATTAAAAATCGATTCATTTCATTTAAATATGCGAACGATTTACTAATTTCTTCGTTAGATGATGTATTTTCTTGTATTCTTGCAAATGAATATAAAGTCTGCAAGGTTTGGCTAGTAATGTAAGATTTAAAGCGCGCGCGTAGTAGTGTTCAATCAGTTTAATTTCTGATTATATCTGATATAAGCCCAATACAAGATTCAGAATATTAAACTGATTGAATTGAGCACGGTAAATATTTGTAAACTGTTTGTTTGAAGCACAAAAAGTAGGAGTTCAATTCCCATATAAATGATATATCTCGAATTGTATAAATGATATTTGTAACTATTTTCAAAATTTATTATTTATTTTATTAAGTTAAACCGCAATGCTTTCTAAATATATTTACAATTGCAAATATTATTTTTCCAATTTAAAAATATATTTACAGCCTTTTAATACTATATATTATACCAGAGTTATAAGAAAATACATTATTACATTACAACAATACTGCTTTAATTAATATATACTTTTTTATTTAAATATATAAAAGTGCTCGCATAATATATATATTTTTATTCTTCCAATATATTATTAACAAAAATTATTTGATTTGTTCTAACAATATTCATTTTTTATCTTTGTATAATTTCTTTTCATTTAAGTAATATTTTGTAATAATATAGAAATTGTTTTTGATAAGAAAAATATATTTCATATTTACTAAATAAATATATTTTACTTAAGAAACTTAAAGATTTAAATATAAACAAAAACGTTATTAAAATTCACCGAATAGTTTTTTCGAGTAAAATAAAATTTTTTACTATCAAATTATTTTTTTTCTCGGTATGTAGAATATGAAATGTTTAATATAATGTTCAATCTTCGAGTATTTTACTCGAATACTTTTATATACAGTATACTTAAATAAAAAAAAAAAATAAAGTAAGGCAATATGGTTTTAATATAATAATGTATTTTCTCTTATAAGTCTAATATAAATATATAATATCAAAAGCGTGAAAAGTCATTTAATATACAAGGTGATTCAAAACAACCTTCTGTCCTTACAATGTCATATACTTGACACTATTCTAAGACGACTTTTCCTTTGCCAAAATTTTTTTCGAGGCTTAGTTTTTAAATTATAAGCCAAAATAGTTAACGAATTACGGGCCGCGTACGCGAGGCAAACAGGGGTGGCGCAACTCACCGTCCGATGCTGGTGATTATGTGAGGCGCTCGCTGCGATCAACTGTTTGCTACATACGATGGAGTGTATGTGTGAGAGAGAACGTATACGCGTATACACACACATACACATTCTCTCTCTCTCTCTCTCTCTCTCTCTTTCTCCCTCTCTGTCTCTTTTACACCCATCGTATGTAGCAAACAGCTGATCGCACACACGCACTCTCTTTCTCTCTTCTTTGTCTCTCTCTTTTATATCCATCGCGTATAGCAAACAGCTGATCGCACACACTCTCTTTCTCTCTCTCTCTCTCTCTCTCTCTCACACTAATTCTTACCTTTTATGTAGTAATTCGTTGCCCTCATACGACTCAGTAAGTAATACTTCCGTATGATAGAACGAGTAACTAGCAAACTTTTTTCACTCATAAATGTCTGTCATCTTTTATATATGTGGTTTGTTATTTCATCGCCCTTGATTGTTCGCATTAAATCGAAGATTTTCTTTCTCTCGATTTAGCAGAAGCACATTTCCTTGTCTTGCTAATCCGTCGCAACAGTCTTCTTCCTCGTCTTTGTTCGTATTCGGATACACGTTTCCAGCAGCGACTAACCATCGCAACATATTGAAAAGATCTCCAATCTAGCATTGCCATTACATTACTCGATATTTCGATAGGTAATTCTTTCATAAAATCAATTTCATTTTCGTCGTATAAGCCCAAAATAAAGTTGATGCGCAGCAGTCTTTTACAAAGTTCGTTCAACGTCTGCATAGTATCATAGTGAATACTCCAAACGCACTCGCTTTATAACCTCGAAAGGATTTTCACATTCGGGAAAGTTATCCGCGCCGAAGCCGTCTAGCGGCGCGGGCGCGTACCGAAAAACTTTGAAAAAAATAGAATAATAAGGAAAATGAACGAGGGTTATACTAAAATTCGGAATCTATAGAAAGCTACTGTCCGCCGATAAATGAATGTTTCGGATCCATCGTGGAGGTAACTTTGATTCAACTTGGAAAAAGAAGCATAATTATGGAGAAGAAGACTGCGATCAATGTACGAAGCAAAGTTTATTTTATCAATTAACTTATAAGGATTATTTGATCGTTTATGTATAGTGTATTTTGTGTTTTTGTATTTGGACAAACGTCGCACGAAATCGTACGTAGTGTCAGGCTGACCGAATTATAAGTTTCTAAGAAATCAAGAATTAAGCATTTATTCTATCTAGGGTTTAAGGATGCTTAGGTTCGGGACACGGCGTGGTCACTATCGATATTACGGCATCGCGCGCTTCACCGAAGAGACGAAAAAAAACAATATGGACGTGATCAAAGCAAGTCGGCTCTAGTGATCGTTCCGTGATTAAAAGGCTTTGTCGCTTAAGCCAAGTCGGGCTAGGAATATTATTGTCAATAATATAATAAGAGAATATTATTGTCGATAATATTATAAGTTACGACAGTAGGATAGTAAGGTCGGTTTCAACCCATGTCTTCCAAGAGTGTGAGAGACGTACCATTGGAGAGGAAGAGACAAAAGTATGTCTCAACATTTTATTAGCAACCGCAGTGGGGTGATCGGGCAGTGGGAAGAAAAGGGGAAGTACGTATGGTGAGAGGGGAAACGCGGCCGGTGGGAAAGCTGGTACGAGTCGCCGATAGTGTTCAAGAGTTGGTGCTCGGCTCGATCGTGGGCCGCAGTTACCTCCTCGCCCTACGTATCTCCTGTTCCTCCCCTCTCCCCGATCTCCCACCGCGGGTACCTACAAATTCTTTTTATGCATATCAGTGTCTCTTTCTTTCCAATGGACTCTCTCACACTCATTGGAAAATGGGCTGAAATCAACCTTATTAGATATCCAACTGAATCGACGAGATCGCTCGGGAGATGACGCTCCGTTCGATCGGGGTTGCGGTTTCCTTTCCGGCGCGACTCGACATTGCCGCGACTCGTTTTTTAGAAAGGGGGTGAAGGCGACCCCTCGTGCCGCTTCTAGCGCGCGAGCCACTATTGCGATTCTTTAAGGACGCGCGCCGTTTCCGGATCGTCCCGATTGCGCACATTACCGATCGGACACGACAATATTTCCCGATCGGACACAAACCCGATCGGACACAGTCCCGATCGGACACAGGCTAGTTTGGACATAAATCCAATCGGACACAATTCCGATTGGACACAAATGGTTGCAATCGGACACAGGCCCGATAGGACACAGACCTAATCAGACACAATTCCGATCGGACACGTATAGTTGCAATCGGACACAGGCCCGATCGTGCACAGTATATCAGAAATATATAGGTTTGGGTTAGGTTATATCTTCTGGAAGTGGAGCCCTCGTAGGAGGGAGGGGGCGGAACATATTGCCTGCGCGCATATACTTTTTAATGCGTAGTAAAGTTCCACATAGGTTTACAACTTTCCACGCGAAGCGAGGTTTAATGCAAACCTACGTGTCTAGTTTTTTGATAGTGAAGCCCCCCCGTAGGTGGGGCGCAACCCACCATGTCCACGCATACATTTTCCCATCCACACAATGATTGTAGGATGGACCTAGCTTCGCGATGAGGACTATGTTCGATCGGAACTGTGTCCGATTGAGCTTGTGTCTGATCGGGCCTGTGTCCGATCGAGCCTATGTCCGATCGGGCCTGTCTCCGATTGGGCCTGTGTCCGATTGGGTCTGTGTCCCATCGGGCCTGTGTCCGATTGCAACCATATGTGTCCGATCGGAATTGTGTCCAATTGGGTCTGTGTACGATCGAACCTGTGTCTGATCAGGACTGTGTCCGACCGAGCTTTTGTCCAATTGTGTCTGTGTCCGATTAAGACATATTGTCGTGTTCGATTGGTAATGTGCGCAATCGAGACTCACTTTTCGACACCACGTGTTAGCCTGCTAGATCACCCTTGCGAGTTATCTGCTTGAGGTAAAACTCAAGTGAATAATAAAACTGTCAACTTGGCCGATCATAGCGGACTCTCCAGTGGGCGAGACTTAATTTTTTAAAACAAAAAGTCTACACCAATGGGCGCAACCTCTTGAACCTTCTTTTGGAAGGGAGACACCCTTAACTCATGAGAGGGGCACCATTTAAAAATTGATTGGTTAAAAAAGAATATTGTTTGCCTAATGGAGAGGGTACGCGAAGAGACGCCAAGATTCGATATACATGAAATCCTGACTCAGAAAAATCAGTTCGTCTTCAGCTCTCGATATAAAAAACCCGTACACCAAGTCTGGCTACAACTCGCTCCGATTTATTGAGTTTTCAAGGCTATTCTCGCAATTCTATCCGCGATTGTGATAGCCTTAGAAAGTCAAGTTGTGAATGAAAAGGAAAACTAATCAGTGTATTAAGACTCTTAACCCTTTGCACTCGAGGCCGTTTCCGCGCGGACTAATCAGCAACTCGAAGCGTTTCGTAGCGCTTTTGGTGAATTTCTTACCTCTAACTTAAAATGATTATACACATAAATTAACACATAAAACTTTTATATTTTAATATTTAATGAATCTTTACATCTTTACGAAGATAATTTCTTAAACATTAGTCTTTGTAATTTTGCTTTGTATGATATTTCATGTAACAATTGCCGAGATGCATGCCCGGCTTTTCGGGACAAGTATCACAATAGTATATCGTTTGATGTCTTTTGCCGGGGTTATTTCTTTGAGAGCAGACTTTGCAATCCTTCCTAACTTCTGTTAGAATGTTATGCAGCTTTCCATTTAGGCGGATGTTTTCGGAATCTGAGGTTGAAGTCGAAGCTCGAGCACGCGTCTGACGAAAATCTCCAGTCAATTGCCGAACTAAGGTTTTCACATACCGCAAGTGATTAAGCGGCTGTTCTCCTCTCTGTTGTTTAGTGATTTTATAAAGTATATATGAATCTATTGAGCAAATTTCCAGACCCCAAAAAAACAGTTTACCCCACCATTTCAAGGATTTTCTTAAGAAACAGTACGTTGAGGCTAATTGATCTGCACGATCGACACCGCCCATATGTTTTATATAATTTATTACAACATTAGGCTTTTTGACGGTAACTTCAATACCACCTCGTAAAATTCTTTTCACAGGAGTCATTCCCGCATTATTCCAATTGGTCAAGCACGTGACAACCCTCTTGTCCTTCCATGATAAAACTAAGGTATTTCCTTTGCGGTAAGCTACTGTCGATTTCTTGCGGAATTTTGTTTTTTTTTTATTCGATTTGGCAAATGCTTCCTATTCGTTAAGATTTTTCCTGTCAAGTGGCATTTCAATTTGAATAATTCTTCAGCCAAGATAAAGCTGGTGTAATACCGATCGGTGAACATATGGTGTCCTTGAGTACCAGGCACTTTCTCCAGCAGCATCGTATAAAGGTGCAGCGGTATTCTTGCTGATATCGGAAGGTCGAGCCTTATCAATTTCTCCGTGGTAAGACTTCCATAATATAAGGAAGAATACCACAGATATATCCAGTATTTGAGTCTGCTATTGTGTAAACTCTAATACCCCATTTAGTTGGTTTTTTCGGGTTGTAAGTAATAAAGGAAATCCGACCTTTGAATTTGATAGTGGACTCATCCACACAAATTTCTTCTCCCGGTGTAAAATACTTCAAAAGTTTAGAATTTATATAGTCAAGAAAGCAGCTTACTAGCTGTAAACGTGTTCTTGGACCTGCATCTTTTGTTGGGATTGTTTTTAGATGAAGCATCCAAAAAATCTGGCTGAATCTGTCTCTGGTAAATTTGTTTGAATAAAGAGGAATGTAACTGACATCATTCCGTGACCAGTACTCTTGTAAATTCGCCAGCGGCATTGTCCCCATATTTATTATGACTCCAATAAATGCCCACATTTCTTCGATAGTCACACTGTGCCAAGTTCGCCATATTGTACGGTGATAGCGTTTTGTTCTCTAACTTTGTTCTAGCGTAGTTATTTGTTTCAGTAACTATTTCATTTACGAGTTCATTAGTAAAAAACAGTTTGAAAAAATTCAACGGTTCTTTCTTGTCTGCGTGTATGTGCGGTTCTGCAGGAGTGTCGCCGGCTATAAACGGTATTCTCGAGGGGATTTCTTCGGATTCTGTACAACTAATCCATTCAGAACTGTCGGATCGTCGGTCTTCTGCAGTATCACTATTGTTGTCACATTCACTGTCTATTATTCTGATCTTTCGTCTTCTTACACCTCTTACTTCATCACTATCATCATCACTGCTCGTGTTCTCTCTATCGTCAAGCTCTTTGTGTATAGCTGTAATTTCCTCGTTTAGCAACTCTAAATCAAACTCATCTTCACTCGAGCTTATTTCATTACTAAGTTCCATAGTAATGGGCATCAGAAACTTCAATTTTTCTGTTCCTTCTGCCAAGGCTGTCAAGTTCGAACTGATGCCGAAAATGCAGTCCGCTTCATGGTACCGCACTAATCTCAGATAAGAAAATCTTACGTAGTTTGAAAGGGAGATTACGTCATCTTTGTAAGATTATATACGCAGTGCTTAGGAACGAACTTCAAAGAACAAGATCACAAACATAAACAAGATATCACCAGATAAGAAAACATAAATAGTTATCACCGCGCATCGAATTTCCGCACCAAACAAAGTGGTGAGCGAGAGTCACCTCTCGAGTTACGGCATTAAATCATGTGGTGAGCGAGAATCACCTCTCGAGTTGCGGCATTAAATCATGTGGTGAGCGAGAGTCACCTCTCGAGTGCAAAGGGTTAATTGTTGTGAAACCACCTGTAACTACAGCGACCTCCATCCAACCTGACAGCACGAATCAAAACATTCTCGCCCCGCAAATCATTTGTGACTTAGTTTAACAACGCTCTCAATAAATAGTAAGTCATTAAATTTTCACATCTCTTTTATTTTTATTTTCTTTTTTTTCTTTTCCTGAAATGATTCTTGGATGATAAATTTAACTCCTTAACGGAAACATTACTTCAAGTCTCTTCTCTCACATCCTCACTCGTCACCTGCATTTCGCGGAGCGACCTGTGACTTTCTTCGCTTCACCGAGGGTCACCTGCATTTCGTAGAGCGACTCGTCATTCCTCACTTGTCACCCAGGGTCACTTGCATTTCGCGGAGCGACCCGTGATTTCCTTCACGTCACCAAGGGTCACCTGCATTTCGCGGTGCGACCCGTGACTCCCTCACTCGTCACCGAGGGTCACCTGCATTTCGCGGAGCGACCCGTGACTTCCTCACTTGTCACCAAGGGTCACCTGCATTCTGCGGAGCGACCCGTGACTTTCTCACTCGTCACCAAGGATCACCTGCATTTCGCGGAGCGACCCGTGACTTCCTCACTCGTCACCAAGGGTCACCTGCATTTCGCGGAGCGACACGTGACTCTCACTCGTCACCGAGGGTCATCTGCATTTCGCGGAGCGACCCGTGACTTCCTCACTCGTCACCGAGGGTCACCTGCATTTCGCGGAGCGACCCGTGGCTTCCTTTTCTTCACCAATACATATATTGAGCAGAGAGACTCGCTATTTCATTCCTTCTCTGTGGATTTCATCTCGCCTAACTATATAATAAAAGGGAGATATAAAATAGATATACTAATAAATAAAAAAAATATATATATAACAAAATATAAAGCATATCTATTTTTATATACCTAATATTTAATTAACAACTTTTATTACCCGGATATAATCTTTAAAACAGAAACGACAAGCATTATTTCACATCTCTTTTCTACCATACGATATCATTGTTATTATTACTCATTTACAAATTTTTCCTTAGTAGTAATAGTAAAACGGTCTTCTCGAGCGGCCACTAAATGTTCACGTAATCGTCGCAATAAGCGGTTTAAGAAGGAATTGGCTCGAGCGTTCGTAGATCTGAATTTTGTTGGAAACTTTACTAAACTTAAGCTAGCTCCGCGAGACATACACAATATACAAGTACACGATACACGACCTTGCCCTATTTCTTTTGCCCCCTATCCCCTTTTCTCTCTACCTTCCAATTTTCATTTTCCTAATAATTTATATCAGCAATTAAAACTAGACACACACACATACACGCACACACGCGCGCGCGCGCGCGCGCGCACACACACACACACACACACACACATACATATTGTAAATTTCCAATTGGAATTTAAACTATAGTTTCCCCATCTAATCCTGGTTGATGTCCTCCGTATTTATTGTAACACCCGCAAAAACATAATTTTCCTTTACCTACACTCACGCACACGAACTCAACTACACATTAAAATTTAAGAAAATGTATTGTTAAAATAAGAATTCGTAAATCGAATTAAATGTTCCTTTATTAAATTTTATTTTTCTTTAAATCATTTATTTCCATTTTCTTAAATAAATGTAACCTAACAATAAAATTTAAATTCAAGTAATTTATTAACCCGACCTCCTTCCTGTTATCCGAAATCGGGACCGAAAGGTCCCATCCCGGGTAATAAAGATTCAGTTCCTTTACTAAAAAAAGGACCACCGAGCGGTCTTTCGATAGAGTAAGAGCGACCCTTCCAATCGTTGACCTATCTGGGGCCCTAGTTTGTTCGTTTGACTCTAGGAAACGCATCGTCTAGCGTTTGTCTAGAGGTAAGTCCTCTAGACAAGTAAGAGGTTATGCCCTCCCACTGACTCTTCCTTTCATTGAATCTGGACATAACGAATTTGTAACGCTGCATCCCTCCACCGTTACCCGGCCGTCGATCCGCCGGAAGTCCGCCGCCCGACAAACACCGGTTGGGCATAATGCGGAGGCGCCGAGCGCCCATTTTTAAGAGATAGAAAGACGTTCAAATTTATAACCGCCGTTTAAGACGCGTTGTTTACCGGAAATCGTCGCCGCGCTCGGGTAACCGTACCGACCGTTCCCGAAACCGCCCGAGTCGCGCGCGGCGGTTCAACATTAAACAATATGCCGTAAAACATTCAGGCATATTACGCACGCGCACCCACCGGAAAAAGCGGTATAAATAAGAGCACATTTCACATCTCGAGACCAAATCTTCCGCAACCGCCAGAGTCTGTAAGACGCCTGGAAATCCGCTACGATCCTAGAAACCGCTCAACGAGAGAGAAAACGGGGTTGGGAGTACCCAGCCTCTGCCGAGAGTTTGCGGCATCTCTGAGAGCGATCCTTCCAATTTCTACGACAGAGGAAAACGAGGTTGGGCGTACTCAGCCTCCGTCGGGAGTTCTCGACACCTCGCACGAATCCGTCCACCTAAGTGCAACGGCGATCATCCAGTGGTAGGGAGTTCCCTGCCATCGGGGTGTTCCCGTCGGCCGTTGCACTCCGGCATTCCCCGGAAAGACCATCCCGGACGAAACAATACTACGTTATCTGCGAACCGGCAGTAATTCCGCGACCGCCATTGCCGCGATCGGACTCGCCATTAATACGGCGCGCTAAGTCCCGCTCAAGGGGGAGGATCTAATCCTGCCGCGACATCGATCGATGCAACCGAATCAATACAGGCGCGTCTAAGGACCGCCCACCGGCCCGACCGAAATTATCGCCCGGTAGTTAGCGGCCTCTGCCGAAATCAAGATTCGCTCGCGTAATCGATATTATATCGAATCGCCGAAATCGCGCTCCGCGCCGCGCATCCGTGCATGTACTTTGGATGCACCGCGACCGACACGACCACACCGCTAACCGATTCCGACACTCACACATACACGAGTGCATCTTGTCGCACACACATCGTCATTCGCCTCACACATATATTGTCGATACATTGTACATATTACTTAGATATTATACGTTCGCACCCACATACTTTCGATACATTATACATCATACTTAGATATTACACGTTCGCACACGCACTCGCTCGCTTATCCTCTCACTCACACACAAGCGCACACGCTCACACCCATACAACGTTTATAGACATACACTCACTCTGTATACACACATACTTACACGCAATATATTATATTCTACCTCACGTGGCTTTCGTTCGTCTCTCAATACCCTTTCACGAGCCCCGGATCCCGACCGAGTTATCCACGACCGCCTCGCGAAAGCGGTTTATTACAAATTGATAGATTATATAATTAATTCGACACATTATATAAAGCGTAAAATATAATTAAATTTATAAATTATATAATATAGACTTAATCGCACATATCGCGCAAATGATTGCGTCGCTCGAACCACCAATCGTGTAGTTTGCAAGTGTTCTCAAATGCGCAATTTTTCGCGTGATATCCGCAACGAAAGGCTCGCGACGTGTTTAGAGTCTCCAGACGTTCGATGTCCTCGTAATCGGCGTCGATGTTCTCGACGGAGACGGTTATGTCGCGATCGTTGGCGACGCTTTTTAAATGTTCGATCAGCCACTTTTTCCTCTCGTTACCTTTAACATCGATCCGCACCGTCGAATCGGGACTAGAATCTCGACACACGGCGTCTTGAACGAGTCTTTTCATTAACCCGTAATTCACGTGTCCATCGTTCTACTTTAATTGATGATGATTAGATGTCAACCAACACGCTCGTGATTCTTCAGCTTTCGTTAACAGATCCCAAGACATCGGTGGGCGAAAGATGTGATGCGTCCATTCCACACCATGTCTTAATACAGTTACTTCTTTCGCGACAAATCTCTCGTTAACTAGATCGACGAAGATCGGTGCGTCCATCATCATTGTTAGCTGTACTCGAAGTGTTCGCTTCTAGATTATCCTCTTTCCATATTTTTTTGAATATTATCGCATTTATATGATTCTGCGCACAACGTTGGTGAGGGGATTATACTCTACAATTTGATCGTGAATGATAAGACAGTAGGCTGTAGTATTAGAGAGGACGTTCTCCTCGCAATCGAACTCTACGCAAACATTACAGTGGCGCTCTTATCGTCCGCTATCCAACGTGCGCAATAATTTTAATTTATTACATGCTACTGTATTTTTAACAAAACGATTTTAAGCTCTTGCATTTCACGCGATATGATACAATTGTTATTGTTGCGTGCTCGTATTAAAATAAATTCATGTCGCACGTTAATCACAACACGCTTCTCCTCACAAAAACCTAATAGCACGTTGAGAGGTATGCAAAAGTTGAAATCGCTGATTGACGAGTGAGTTACTGCCGATAAGTCCCATCCGGCGTTCTTTAATATCTTGCCTCTCTCGTTAGCGACGCGTAATTCTTGATAGTGCTCGTAATCCCCACATTTCTGCTTCGATCGATTTCTACACCGTCGAACTACAGCGAATCTTCTCGAACATAAACGCTGTGCAATTATTCACCAGCCTCCTTACCGGCGCGACTTGCCCTTGCGTGCTCGACGACTCCTTCGATTCGAGTCTACCTTCGATATAGAGAAAACTGTCGCACGGTAACGTGTGCAGATCCTGCTGTTGTATAGGAATTCGTATCATCGCTATTCCCAACGTAGCATTGGCGTAAGGATTGTACGTGTGAGTCTCGATCTTAACGATGCGATCGAAGATCGGCTCCCCGCCGATGCTTAAAATGTCACACATATTGTTTTACGGAGAAGCTGTCCTTGGTACGACAAAATCCAAAAAGCGCAGAAAAGCCGCATTAGCGACGGTCAATCTTCTTTCCTTATTCCTTTTCTTTTTCGCGTCTAGGGACGACGCGACGATGAGCGCATTTCTCGCGTTCGATCCGTTCACTACATCGCGCGCCTCTCTATCGTTTTCGCTGCATGTGCAGACGAATCGTGATCTTCTCGCCGCGAAAATCGATCAATTTACCGTTTTTATCCACAACACGCACGTATATATCGGTAATGATCCACGCGATGATCGGGAAATAAGTGATCTGCACCGGAATCTCTGACACTTTATATCCGGGTGGAACGTTAGGCGTCAAATCGTGTATAGTATGCGCGGATTTGTCGTTGTGATACGCTCCTGTCGTAATGTTGCACTCTATTCAAATGAGATTAATAGGCATAATATTTATCGGTTTATCGGACGCGTACCATTTATTCGGCTGTAACACGCGAGATGAGAAACCCAGTAGCGAACCGATGTTATCGGGTTTTATGAAATTCACTCGATACGCGCACTTAAGAGGATGCCGGAGCGACGGGCGAACTCCGACGGGTTAGCGCCCTCATCTAAACGTAACTAAAACTGTCGGTATATTACCAACGCTTTATAGTTACGTTATCGACAGTGTTACGTAGAATAATTAGAGTCAGGAACATATGCATATTTTAGACAGAGCAATAAAACCCAAGTTTTTCGCGTTGTGTTAAATATGTGGAGATAGAAAAAATGTTGTATTTCTATTGCTCTATCTCGTACAAGCAATTTTAGAGCACAGATATCTGTGTCGCATACATATTTTGAACACAATAATATAATATTGCTCATATTGTCTCTTTTGATTTTGATGATGTGCAGGGTGTTTCAGAACAACCTTCCATCCTTAAAATGACGTATTCCTGATACGATTCTAAGACGATTTTTCCTTTACCAAAATTTGAATTGAAGCGTAATTTTTGAGTTATAAGCAAAAATAGTTAGCAAATCAAGCGTCGAGTACAGAAGGCAGCCAGGAGCGACGCAACGCGCCGCAGCTGACCGTCCGACGTGTGACTACCACGCATGAGTCGCTAACTATTTTATTTTATAACAAAATTATGCTTTAAATAAAATTTTGGTAAAGAAGAAAATGTCTTAGAATTACGCCAGGAATATGTATTTAAAATAACGTCACTTTAGCGAAAGTTGTTCCGGATCGCCGCTCGTCGGATGCCGCGATCAGCTAATTGCTACACGCGATGTGTGTATGGTGGAATGTATGTGTAAAAGGAAGGGAGACACAGATAGAGAGAGAGAGAGAGAGAGAGAGAGAGAGAGAGAGAGTGAGTGAGAGGAAGTGGAAAGGAAGGAAGGAATGATGGAGAGACGTTTATACATACGCACGCACGTACACATACACTTTTTTTCTCGCTCCCTTTCTCTCTTTTACACATCACTTATACACTCACTCACTCACAGCGTAGCGAATCTTCATACTACATATTATTATTAACTGCTGCACGATTATTATTTAGCGACGGACCGCGGAGACTGCGCGATCACATTGTTACGTTGCCTAGCGATGCGAGAAACGCGACATGTACCGTGCAAGTTGCGACGTGCGTGTGGCACGTGGCGCGTGATTGACGCGAGATAAGACGGACGATCTTCTAAAACCTTCGCATTACGAATGCGGTAGAAAACATGAAACCTATAATGACTTACTTAAAAAAATTACTTATTTATAAAAATTATAACTATTTCTAAATAATTATTATTTTGAAATCGTCTTATCTCGCGTCAATCACGCGCCACGCGCCACACTCACGTCGCAACTTGCAAGGTACATGTCGCGTTTCTCGCATCGCTAGGCAACGTAACAATGTGATCGCGCAGTCTCCGCGGTCCGTCGCTAAATAATAATCGTGCAGCAGTTAACGATAATACGTAGTATGAAGATTCGCTACGCTGTGAGTGAGCAGGTGAGTGAGTGAGTTTGTGAATGAGTGACCGAATGAGAGAGTGTATAAGTGTTGTGTAAAAGAGAGAAAGAGGGCGAGAAAAAAAGTGTATGCGTACGTGCGTGCGTCTGTATAATCGTCTCTCCCTCATTCCCTCCTTCCGTTCCTCATCCTCTCTCTCTCTCTCTCTCTCTCTCTCTCTCTCTGTCTCTTCCTTCCTTTTACGCACACACTCCACCATACACACATCGCGTGTAGCAATCAGCTGATTGCAGCATCCGACGAGCGGCGATTCGGAACAACTTTCGCTAAAGTGACGTTATATTAAATACGTATTCCTGACGTAATTTTAAGACATTTTTTTCTTTACCAAAATTTTATTTAAAGCATAATTTTATGTTATAAGGTAAAATAGTTAGCGACTCATGCGGTGGTAATCACGCATCGGACGGTCAGCTGCGGCGCGTTGCGCCGCTCCTGCCTGCCTTCTGTACTCGACGCATGATTTGCTAACTATTTTTGCTTATAACTTAAAAATTACGCTTTAATTCAAATTTTGGTAAAGGAAAAGTCGTCTTAGAATCGTATCAAGAATACGTCATTTTAAGGATGGAAGGTTGTTCTGAAACACCCTGTATATATATATTGTATCATATATACAGGGTGTATAAAAAGTACCGGGACGGTGAAATATCTGAAAAACTAAGCATTTTCGAAAAAAATGTTTCAAATAAAAGTTGTAGGGTTTCAAAAAATCTATTTATTAGATACAATAAGTTTGACCTCGCATGGCGTCGCCAAGGTCAGGACAAAGTCACCTTGAATTTTTTAAATGGAAACCCCTACTTTTTATTGCATATTCTTGTAGTTTATCTCGAGAGCTTTTCAAAACACTATAATAAAATATTTTTCATTAAGTACTTTGAGTTTTTTTATATCTTAATCTGACATATTTTGATATAAAAAATAAAATATCGTAAAATATTTAGTTTTCGATAATCTTACCGTAATACTTTTATGTACAGAATAATGAGACGAATAAATTAGTGTAAAAAAACAAATAATTGTTTAAAAAAATACATTGTAAATATGTACATACTTTTTCTTGAAAACAATTTTTTTTTTATACTAATTGATTTGTCTCATCATTCTGTACATAAAAGTATTACGGCAAGATTATCAAAAACTAAATATCTTACAATTTTATTTTTTATATCAAAATATGTCCGATTAAGATATAAAATAACTCAAAAAGTACTTAATGAAAAATACTTTATTATAGTGTTTTGAGAAGCTCTCGAGATAAACTATAAGAATATGCAATAGAAAGAAGGGGTTTCCATTTAAAAAATACAAGGTGATCTTATCTTGATCTTGACGATGCCACCCAAGGTTAAACTCATAGTATCTAGCAAATAGACTTTTTGAAACTGTACAACTTTTATTTGAAACATTTTTTTCGAAAATGCTTAGTTTTCCAGATATTTTATCGTCCCGGTACTTTTTATACACCCAGTATATATATATATATATATATATATATGTATGTATCGAGGATAGAATGGGCCTCTCCATCGCCCATTCCTGTGAGAACGCAACCATATATATATATTTTTTCGTCTCTCCGATTTAAATTTGCATTTAGGCGTTTCTTTCTAACGATATTTATATATATTGTGATGTGACGTTTTTGGGACGTCCGTCACAAGGGCCAAATGGCCCGATCGGGGCCGGTTTTTCGGGGGCCTGCGTTCTCTCGATTTAGGGAGAGAGCGGCCCTATCGTCAGATAGATGAGATCTGACGTTTGTGGGTAATGGTTATCGAAAATGTAAGCTCGAGATGAGCCCGCGAATTGGTTATCGGCACGAGGTTGAGGGCGGGATCCCATCCGGCGGAAGGAGAGGAGGAAAGAAGAACGACGGCCGAGAGCTAGAGTCCAGGACACCCAGGAAACAGGAGACGTCAGATCATAGTTGTCAAATATTAAAAACACTTGGGTGGCTAGTAAACATCGCTGTCGGTAATGTTATATTTTTTACAGCAGGAAAGGAGCGCGGAGGGCCGGAATAATCCAGCCAAAGGGGAGGCCACTCCACCCGCACGAAGCGAGGAAGTCCCAAGGACGGAGCGACGAGCGGACTCTCAATCCGGAGCCTATTCGACCAAATAGGAAAGAGAGCCGATCGGGCGCAGCCGAAGGCCCGCACCTTTAAGCCGAACAACAGAAAATCTTGGAAACTCCGGGGCGATGAACTCACCAACACGGCCGTGATGACAACAAGGATCGCGAGGACCGCAGGACGGCCCTGCGTAACGCGAAAGCGCCACAGGTGGCACGATAGCGATTTATCGCGCCGGCGTGTCTCCTGCAGGACTCTCGCTCGGCACTGTTCGGCGAGCTGTACAAGAGGACGCAGGTTTTCCGAGGAGCGAGCGGAATATTCGCCCGGTCAAGGGAAGCACCGAGAACTTCCTACCGGTGGGACGAGCGTCGTCGACCGATTTTGTTGCCGAGTAATTGTAGGTAATTAATTCGGATGAGTCGCGCCCTTAATAGTTGTCGAGCCATGCGTTTTGGTGAATTAATTTTGTGAATATTTTGGTAGATTAAGTCGCACGGCCAACAGGCACACGTCGCTCATCCAAATTATGTAAAATAGGCTCTCTCTATTCATCTCGCCGCCGCCGACAGTCATTAATGTTAGTCTCGCGTTTGTAATAATTGTACGTTGTGAATTATCGGGATTTTTGCGTTCACGCGATCAATATTTCGACTCGCGCAAAGTATTGCGCCGCACGACTCGTATACCACAGTCGTTATCGATAGTTTCCGTATTATTTCTGTGTATTGTTAGCGCGTATCTTGTATGTATTGTAAGAAATTGGAGTCAGGAGAAAGCGAAATCCTAAAAATTCGTGCAAAAAATCTATCGGGCGTCTTTGAGCCCGCTATTAGTTTCCGCGAGTCATTCGAGTTATATATTCGGCATTTCAATGCAAAGGTAATCGTCATTGTTATCGAGACGTATATCGGCTTACCGCGAGCCCGACCAACGGACCGATTCGAGTCGTACAATTTAGAATTTTCTATTATATCGAAGCGGATTCACGGGCGTGCGTAAAGTAGTTACCGGCGTACAGATTTCTTTAGTTGTCGCGGTCTAGTTAAGTCTCGTACGGCGGAAATCCTCGCGGCCGAAAAGTCGAGTTAAAGCGCGTAAGACGCCCGGTAATTTGATACTGTTGCGCACGGTCGTGCCGACCTCCGCGGAAATAATATATCTTATTCGCCTGTAAAATAACTACTGTCATCAAAGGCTATTATTTATGCGAACCGCTCTATACTCTTGTTTCTTTTTAATGTATTATTGTTATCTCTATTTTAACATATTGAATGCTCATTTTGGCTCCCGTGTTCTCGACTCTCAAGATTTCTCCCGTCTCCCCCGAACCTCCCCCTCTACCATTTCGGGTATACTGAATAGCCGCGGAATTTTGCCGTCGCGTTAATTATCGGTCGCGCGATTGTCTTTCGGTGTTGTGTTTATCGTGAATGGTGCGGCCTGCCGTACCTGGCGTCCAACTTGGTTTATTTTGCGATACCGTGAATTTTTGTGGATCGCGAGATCGATATTCAAAATACGCGCCGAAGGTGTACCGTGGGCATCGAAGAACCGCCCGCCGAATAAATAATTATTACTTAAATAATTTAAAAAAAAATTACGATTACAATATATATAAAGGATATTAGCAATATTTGTGTATAATTTTCTACAAGTCACAATTTATGACTTGTTTGCTAAATACAATAGATATAATGGAAAGCAAATAATAATGCAAAATATATAATGCAAATTTTTAAACTTTGTATAATTATATATTTGTAATATTTACAAACAGTCACAATATATTTTCTGCTTCATAAGCACATCGAGATAACAGAAAATTATATGATATAATATTTCGATATTATAGCAGATATCGAGGATAGAATGGGCCCCTCCATCGCCCATTCCCGTGAGAACGCATATATATATTTATTTTTCGTCTCTTCGATTTAAATTTGCATTTAGACGTTTCTTTCCAACGATATTTATTATATATATATACAGGGTGTTTCAGAACAACCTTCCATCCTTAAAATAACGTATTCCGGATACGATTCTAAGACGATTTTTCCTTTACCAATATTTGAATTGAAGCGTATTTTGTGTGTGTGTGTGTGTGTGTGTGTGTGTGTGTGTGTGTGTGTGTGTTATAAGCAAAAATAATTAGCAAATCACGCGTCGAAATACAGAAGGCAGGCAGGAGCGGCGCGTTGCGCCGCTCCTGCCTGCCTTCTGTATTCGACGCGTGATTTGCTAATTATTTGTTGCTTATAACAACACACACACACACACACACAAAATACGCTTCAATTCAAATTTTGGTAAAGGAGAAATCGTCTTAGAATCGTATCCGGCATACGTTATTTTAAGGATGGAAGGTTGTTCTGAAACACCCCTGTATATATAAAGGATATTAGCAATATTTGTGTATAATTTTCTACAAGTCACAATTTATGACTTGTTTGCTAAATGCAATAGATATAATGGAAAACAAATAATAATGCAAAATATATAATGCAAATTTTTAAACTTTGTATAAATTTATATATTTGTAATATTTACAAACAGTCACAATATATTTTCTGCTTCATAAGCATATCGAGATAACAGAAAATTATATGATATAATATGATCGATATTATATCAGATAATCTCGAGGGTAGAATGGGCCCCTCCATTGCCCAATCCCGTGAGAACGCAACCATAATATGTTCTTTTTTTGTCTCTCCGATTTTATTGCAAACAAGACATTTGCATTGAGGCATCTTTTTGCAACAATATTCATTGCAATATAACGATAAATTTATCGCATAATGATAAATTTTTTTTTATTTTGGAAAAGGCAGCAATTTATTTTCTGCTACAATTTTAAGAAAATGTTGCCTCATATATTCCACGTTATTGGAATATTTCTCATTAGAAGGATTTTCCTTTTAAGACTATAATTGTAGCGAAAGCTGCAGCATAAATTCCACAACATGTGCCATTAGATTGTACTTGACTTTTTCAAATATTATATTTGCACTTATTTGTGGATAAAGACGATGAATGTAATTTTTTTCTTTAGACACCAATTTGTACAACTGGGTAGACTGTCGTACACTCGAAGTTTGGTGCCGTCAAAAAATATACATCGCCAGTGATCACTGCAATTTCCTCCAATAATTTGTAAACTTTTGTCACTACGACTTGCTTCAATTATATGAGGATATTCCAAATATAGCACAGTTTGTGTTTCAAAAGGAGAATTATCTCTTACGAGGCGTAAAAATAGGTCTAATGAGTCGTCGTTTATTTTGTTATATTCAGGTAATACGTTTGCTTTACTAAATAGAAAGGAGCAATCGAGTCGTCTTCAGTTAGCTCTTCTTCATTTTATGAGTAACTAACAACGATGCAATCGTCATCTTGTTCTGCACTCAGAGCAGTAACAGCAGTAATAGTTGCTTCCATTGGAACAATATTCGATTCGAAATATTTATTTTCGTCGATAATATTTTTGTCTTCTATATTATATTGTCGAAGACTCTTTCCATTAATTATTTTTTTGCCTACTTTTTGTTGAGCTTCTATTATATATCTTGAATTTCTAATTGGCATATGTCTATTATGCCGACTATCCAAGATTTCTGGAAGTATGCAATTGTAATAAAAACGTGGTAAAAGGGGCAGCATTTGATTACTCGAAAATACATTATCCCTATTTACACGTATTATTTTTCAAGCTTTTTGGCGTCCACACAGCGAAAATACAATAATCTCGCGGCGTTATATTTTAACTGGCCTTGAACTTGATAGAAAAAAATCGGTGATTCCGATTCATTTTATCTGCATTGCTCTTATCAAAGATACCTTTTAGTTGAGGCAGCATCTTTATGGCCTCTTCCGCTGTTAAATGCTCAGCTGACAGAGGACATTTTATTTCTACCAGACCATCTTCATCTATGAGTCCGACAGGAGAAGCACCCAAGCATGGATTTTCAATATGAATGAATAATCCGCAAGTTTTAATCTCCTTATTTAGTGTTACGGCCAGATCTTTTTTCGCAATTTTTTCCATCTCGCGACCATATTTCATAGCCGCGGTATCGATAGAGGGAGGAAATAAAATGTTCTTCACAGTCGCGGCGCAAGACGTTGTCGGTCTCATGCGACATATGATTCCAAAATTAGACGCTGTCAACATTTCGTGTCTGAATGAATGCCACAAATCCGATTCATTTTGCTCCATTGTATCACGTTCAATTTGTCTCCAATTTTGCCCATTTTCAAACAACTTTTCCAAATGATTTTCTCGAAGTTGCTCAAAAACATCGGGTGAAAGATTTGGTTTTTGTGATTGCGGGCCGTAATGACGATCTGTTCCCGATTTCCGTTTAAATTTCTTTTGCCTTCCATTCATTTCCCGAGATTCTCTGGTTCTTGCAACTTTTGCTTGTCATCGCTTTTCCAGAGTCTCGACAATGGGAGGAACATTTTTACATATGTTTTTATGCACTTGCGTGAGAACTTGTTGCGTATTATATTGCACAACTGCCCCCGCAATTCTAGCATTGTAGGAGCCTCGGTTACCAAAATTGATGCGCTTTCCACCAATTTCTTTGCAGATTATCGAGTTGAACGATTCTGCAGGATTGTTGGTGAATTTCAGCAACAAGCTGTCGGAATAAGCGCTTAAATATATGATAGCACTCTCTATTTTTTGGTAAAGACCGTGCAACTTGAGATATGGTACATAATTTTTCTTTGTTTCATCACGGTCACATATATGACCGCGTTCGTTACATCGTTTATGTTCACCAAATATATGGCTAGGAATATTTAAGATATCTTTTTGTAATTCCATTGCCTTATAATGGTCATGTTGCTCTTCTTCTCTTTGCAAATCAATTGCTTTTATCACCTCTTTTCGTATTTTCAAAATGGTGCTTTTTACAACATTTCGTAGCTGCACGAAACCACGCTTTCTTTGCATTTTTGGCTGAGTTGTCTCTGCTACAGCCCTCAACTTTTTGCATAGATTGCAAAGCAAATGATTCGTACATTCTATTTTTTTCACGGTTATCATTTGTTCGCGATATGGTCTAGTATCAACGATGGTTTGATATACGCTACTATCACCATCGGCAATAACCGTTCTATAAATCATTCCAGGCTACTTTTAAAGCCTTCTGTAATGGCGTCGCTCTCCATACTTGTGGAGCTTGCGTTACGATCGAAATTTTTGTAGCATTTATGATCTCTTGGTTCGATTCTGTTTCGATCCGCTATATCACATATCGTGCAAAATTTATTGTGGATTCCGACGAATAGAACCTTTTTTGTGCGGTAACCAAGTATGGTACCAACACCGGAAAGAGACTCGTAGGCGTTGCTGTACGATCTCTTCATCCAACTACCATCCGCTACAATAGTTATGTACGGAATATCGTTTATAGTTTCTTTTCTTTCGAGAGCGAGTTGCTTTTTAACTTCGCCAGCTATTTTCATATTTTCCACGGCTGTTTTCTCAAAATCATTGATTACATTTTCTCGATATTCGATGTAAGTTTTATTGGACATACATGGAATATTCATGGCTGCACACGGCTCTTCCAGCTGGGCAAAGTCAATTCCAATTGTAACAGTTCCTGCTACAACAGCCGTATTAACGTCCAATGTTTCTGGCTCTGCGGGTTCTGACCAGATGTTTGCTTCATAATTGCACATTTGGCACTT